>NC_134091.1:25882600-26183880 GCF_000715075.1 Nicotiana tabacum
AAGAAGTTCCAGAGAAAAAGAAGTATACAGCGACCTGAAGGAGAATTAGTTCCTAAGTACGTTGAGGAGAATAAGTAAGAAAAGCAAGAAATTGTGACAAGGCCACCACCTCCGTTTCCACAAAGACTGCAAAAGCAAAAAGATAATGCTATGTACAAGAAATTCTTAGATATTTTGAGCCAAGTGTATGTGAATTTGCCTTTGGTGGAAATTTTGCAGGAAGTGCCTAATTATGCAAGGTATCTCAGAGATATTGTGGCAAACAAGCGAAGACATATAGAGTTTGAAATAGTTACACTTACTGAAGAGTGCAGTGCTAGAGTTCAGAGTAAATTTCCTCCTAAGTTGAAGGATCCTGGGTGTTTCACAATTCCTCTGTCTCTCGAAAAACAAGAAGTTAGTAGAGCCCTATGTGATTTAGGGGCTAGTATAAATTTGATGCCATCCTCTTTGTTCAAGCAACTCGGATTGGGTGTGCTTAGACCTACTACAATCACTTTACAGTTGGCAGATAGGTCATTAGTTATGCCAGAAGGAATTATTGAGGATGTGTTAGTTCGAGTGGGAAAGTTTATTCTTCCTGCTGACTTTATTGTTCTTGATTACGAGGCAGATGAGGAAGTAACCATTATTTTGGGGCGACCATTCTTAGCTACTGGTGGAGCGATTATTGATGTTAGGGAAGGGAAGTTGAAGATGAGAGTTGACGATGAGGAAATCACTTTTAATGTGTACAAGGCACTTAAGCTCCCTAAGCATTATGAGGACTTGTGCATGATTACTGTGGTAGAACTGAAGGGGATAAAGCAGAGTCCTTATGTGAATTGTAGTGATTCGGATGGGACAACTGAGTTGGAAGAGGTCTTGTTGCAAGTTGAGTGTGTAAAGACGATTGATAAAAGAGCCAGAGATGAAAGAGGAGACCATTTGAGAACGTGTAAAAAGGCTAGACTTAATGGGAGAAAGAAGAAGAGAAAGCGCCCAGCCTGAGCAGAGTAGCAATGTCGTGCCGCGACGTTAAATTAGGCGCTTGTTGGGAGGAAACCCATCTTTACTGCTTTCTTTTATTTTTATTTTTTATCTTATTATTGTTGTAGTGTTTGTTTTTGTTTTGCAGGATTATAAGCATAGGAGGCAAAGCCATTGGAAGTGTGCAAAAGCGAGTTAGATGGTGAGAGCTAAGTGTGGAGTGCCCACACAAAGGACCGTGCCTGGGGGAAGTCTGAGTACCCTGTGAGCCACTATTGCTTTGGCCTTTGGCCTTTCAGGGAGTTTCTTGTCCACCCTCATTATTGTTTTGCTTTATTTGTGCATTGGGGACACTGAACTCTTTTAAGTGTGGGGTGGGATAATTCTCTAGATAATTAGTAGTAGGATGTTAGAAAAATGTTAACTTCTTATTTTTATTTTCGTAGTTGTGTAGTATTTTAGTATTTTAGTAGCTATGAAAAAAATTGAAAAAAATACAAAAGTAGAAAAATTGGGCTATTCCCGACGATGGATCTCCTAGACAGTTTTCTTGAGGGATTTAAGTCTAAAGAAAAAGGATAAAAAGATTTTCTGTGTAGGTAGTGTAGTAATTCCCCCTTAGTTTTTCTTTGTGCCGCGGTTCTTTTCCAAGGGTTTTATTTGAACCGGGTGTAGTTAGTTTTATTTTTTTAGAAGTAGGAGCCATTGTGGGATGAGATGAATTGAATTGAAGCAATATCTCTTGACTTTGTTATGTCTGAATAATAGTGAGTACTTTGGTTGTGACGCTTAGGCTCAGTTTTTGACTCTTGTATAAGTACCTTAAATTGTATGATCTTAAATTTGCTTAACTGCTTTGACTAGAGTGTCTTGATAAGTCCGATCCTGAGTGAGTTATGTGCCATGTGTGTGGGAGGTTTGTGTGTTATTCTATGCATTGCATTTGATGTCTAGAACTTGCCCCGTGTGTTTGCAAAGTGAAATAGTAGTTTTGTTCAGTTTTGGAAGTGATATAGGCATTTCTTTGTTGAGCCAGATATGTGTAGCTTACCCGCCTAATTGTTATGTAACTTAGTTAACCCCTTTGAGACTGTAATCCTATTTTCTTGGCAACTACATTAAAAGCCTTACCCATTTGTTTGAATTAACCATTTTTTAACCTTTTAACTTCTCATGAGCACTTGAATTGTTATGAACTTTGTAAAAAATTAAGTGTGGGGTGGTTGGTTTGGCTTTTGAGTGGAACTAATGAAATAAGGAGAAAGGTGCACTGTTTTGAAAAAAATGTAAGAGCACTTGAAGTGAAAAAGAAAAGAAAAAATAGTTGTATTATTGTGAAAAATATTCCTTGATAATGGTGACTCTTGATGTAATTGTGCTTAAAGAAGTATGGAGTTAATATACATTGATGTGAAGGTGGAGTTATGGTTTGACATAAGTATGGGGTTAATTGTTAAAGTGTATATATTAAAGTGCTTAGGGAGGTGTAGTCACTCTTATATCCAAATGTATCCTACCCGACCCGCAGCCTACATTACAACCAATTAAAGTCCTACTTGATCCTAGACTGAATGAGCTCGATTAGTAGAGTATTACACTATGGGCAAGCCTATGGTACATCTTTTGTGGAATATGAATGTTATTTCTGAGAGTGAGTGAATTCTTTCAATCTTGAGTTTCTAATTGTTCTTAAATTTTATTGTGTATGGAACTACTTTTTTGTTGTTGTGTGAGGGCACTTGATTCATGAAGGAAAGGTAATGTCATTGACCTCTATGTTAGAGTAAGTGAGTGAGTTGTGAATAATGCATGGTACTTGTGAGTCCAATCTTGAGGTGAAAATGTTACACCCTTGTGCTTAGTCTATTTTAAAGATTCTTGATGTGATGAGTTAGGAGAATTGTGTAAAAAGGTCGTGTCTATATAAAGTGTAGTTTGATTGCTCGAGGACGAGCAATGTTTAAGTGTGGGGTAGTGATGTTTGGCTATAATTCCATATTTTTTATTGCATTACTTACCTTATATTTTGGGGCTTTAATGCTAAACTATACTATATTTGTACTTAATTGAGTTTATTTTATGTGTAAGTATGTTGAAGACGAAATTGGGAACAAAATAGAGATTTTATGTATATTTTATATACTACAAGAATGAAGTTGTAATTATTTAATTAGTGGATATATTAAGGTTTGACTTTGTGTGGGAAGCCAAAAGAGACAACTCAAAAAGAAGACAAAAAGAACAATTGGAAAGGAAAGAAAACAAAAAAAAAAACTTAACTTGAAGAGTAGGCAAAGAATGAAAAGAAACAGAATTGTAAATGAAGCAGGCGATGCGAGCCTTATTGCTCACTACAAAGCAGGCGAGGCAGAGTATTTTGCTCGCGGCAGAGCTTGCGCCGCGAGGCCTGAGGCGAGCTGGAGCGCGCATTTGAGCTGGCGCCGCGAGGTCTGTAGCGAGAGTATTTCGGATTTTTAAAGCCTATTTTATCTCCTACTTGGTTTTGGACTTGGTTATTTTGTTTAGGTCTTTTCCCTACACATATAAATAGTCATTAAACACCATTTTTAGAGGAGTCTTGCGACCGGAGGCAAGAACATCACGTGGAACAACTTTTGGAGGAGAAAATCATAGAGTTCTTCATTCCTTTATCTTTTCTTTGTAATTTGTTTATGCAAAATAGTTACTACGAACATGAGTGGCTAAGAACTCTGTTTCTAGGGTTGTGGTTGACATGATTATTAACCTTTATTAATTACATCTTCGTTAATTCAGATTATCATCTTTTGGTTGTTTCTTTAATTTTAGTTTTAGTTTGTGAATTGTTGTAGCTACCAATTCACTCAACTATCTATGCTATGCTTGGGAAAGCCATGTTTAGATTATAGTAGAGTTAGAGAGAGCTTGTTTCTGAATCAGTGGCTCGGGGGAAGATTTTGCGGTTAGGATAAGAATATACCTAACAGTCTTTCTTAATTGAATACCGTATTATATTCGTTCATGATAGACTCAATACCATAGGAATATAGGATTGATATATTGTGGGCAGACGAGTAGTATTGTGGGAACATGCTATTCATATAAACGATCCGGTTAATTAGCAACCATAGATAATCTGGATTAACAAGTGTGATTATTGAACTTAATAGGATTGATAAACCAACCACAACCCTGAAATTTTCATCTCCTCTGAATTAAAATCTCGTCATACACAGTTGCATTCTTGATAAATTAGTTGTTACTTATTTAATTTCCGCAATAGTAGATTAATAGAAAAAATATCACTCTTAAATATCTTAGACAATTAATTGATTTTAGTTTGCTTAGTTGACAATTGATCTATGTCTCGTGGGTTCGGCATCCGACTTTCGAGTCACTTTATTACTTGACGACCACATATACTTGCTTGTACTTGGGGAACCAACAGGGATGATCCTAAAACATCTCCGGTCACCCTCACACCCATTGTGGTACAAACCCAAGCACCGTTTGAAGTCGAGGTAACTACACCCTTCACTGTGATAGTAGCCCCCATGCCATCTTACAAGTCTGATGTTATCCCATGGGATTATGTTGCGGAAGCATGGAGAAAAGGAAAAGCAAAAATGGAGGAAACAGGTGCGGCGCAAGGCATGACTAGAACTAGCAGAGTCTATACACATGAGCACCTGGGAGGAACAAGCAAAGAAGCTACATCTAATCCGCCTATTGTTGAGACTGGCATTGATGACCTTTGGAGAAAGGTACAAGCAAGGGAATACTCTATCGTCGATCATCTAAACAAAACTTCCACTTAGATATCCATCTTTTCAATGCTACAAAACTTTGAGACACACTGGAATGCCTTGATGAAAGTTCTGAGTGAAGCTTATGTACCCACCAACATCACTAGTGGGGAGATGGCCAACATGGTCGGACAAGTACTGGAAAGCCACAAAATCACCTTTCATAAGGATGAATTACCACCAGAAGGACAAAGTCATAACAGGGCACTACACATCACTGTGCAATTTGAGGATAAGTTCATCGCCAGGGTCCTGATAGATGGGGGTTCAAGTCTCAATAAATGCCCACTGACTACGGATGGGAAGTATGAATGTAAAGGCATTTGATGTATCCTAAAGAGCCACAATCTGAGAAATCAACCTCAACCTAAAAATGGGCCAGACCTGGTTTGATGTTAAGTTCCAAGTTCTAGATATATCTGCTACCTATAATCTATTCTTGGGACGACCCTGGATACACTCCGCTGAGGCAGTGGCTTCTACTCTGGATCAGGCTGTGAAGTTAGAATGGAATCATCAATAAGTGATTATCCATGGGGATGGAAGCAACCCCATCTACACCAATCAGACCATTCCAGTCATCGAGAATATGAAGAAGCTGGGTGGAGAAACGTACCATCGCATTGAGCGAGTCAACGCAATTGAAAAGGATCGATGGTGGAGTAAAAAGATAGAAAGCATATTACTATGGACAGGATATGAACCTGGCAAGGGTCTTGGCAAAAACCTTCAAGGGATCACCAAACCCGTACAACCACAGCTTCATGGCACAACTTTTGAGCTCGGATATGAATATACTTGGAAAGAGTACCAGGATTGGTCGCCACCATGGCATGGTCCTTATTATTCGCTGGAACAACCAGTACCACCTCTGCACCAGACATTTCATCAAGCTGACATGATGTGGGGATCTGAGGAAGATAAAGTCTTAGCTGGCATGAGGAAACTGTTTCTGGATGAAGAAGATATGGATTGCAGTGCAATAGATGAGGAGGAGGAGGAGGAGGAGGAGGAGTAGGAGGAGGAGGAGGAAGACGACCTTACCATTCAGACCGTGGGGAAAGGAGTTGTTCTTAAAAACCGGACTACTGCAGCATCCCGGGCCCGTCGAGTTCCTGGGTAGCTTGGCAGATTAGCATCAATTATTTTTAAGCATTTGAGATATTTTCAGTATTTTATTTTTAATAATTAATCGAGTCATCGAGCTGCATTTGTTAACGTTTTAAAGATTTCAATTAATGCATTGCTACTTTTTGTATTTACTATTATTCTCTACATTTTCTCTTTTTACAACATTATTATTACCTATCCCAATGAACTTGTGACTGTGACATGTAATGAGATAATGCAACATAAGGATAGTGATTCAGAGGACCTAGAAGATGATACGGTACCTGAGGAAATCATCAGAGAAGTGGAAAATTTTGAAAATAAGCCAAAGTACAATTTGGACGAAACTGAAGCAGTTAACTTAGGGGATTCCGAACTGGTTAAGGAAACATGCATAAGCATTCATCTATAACCGTCAGAGAAATAAGAGTACATCAGATTCCTAAAAGAATATGAAGATATCTTTGCATGGTCCTACAACGATATGACGGGTTTGAGCACATCTATAGTAGCTCACAAGTTATCCACTAATCCTACATGTCTACTGGTAGAGCAGAAGCTCAGAAAATTCAAGCCGGATATGAGTTTGAAAATAAAAGAGGAGGTCACCAAGCAGATCAAAGCCAAGGTTCTAAGAGTGGTCGAGTACCCGACTTGGTTGGCCAACATCGTACAAGTTCCGAAGAAAGATGGGAAAGTCAAAGTATGTGTTGACTATCGAGATCTAAACAGAGCAAGTCCCAAAGATGATTTCTCGTTGCCTAATATACACATATTGATCGGCGATTGTTCCAAACATGAACTCCAATCCTTTGTGGATTGCTTCGCGAGGTACCATCAGAGTTGGATGAATGAGGAGGATGCTGAAAAGGAAGCCTTCATCACGCCATGGGGAATATATTGTTATAAAATGACTACATTTGGTTTGAAGAATGTTGGAGCCACCTACATAAGAGCCATGACAAATATTTTCCATGACATGATACACAAAGAGATAGAAGTGTACGTGGGTGACGTTATCATCAAATCCAAAAGGAGTACGGATCACATAGCGGATCTGAGGAAATTCTTCGATCGGCTTTGAAAATATAATATGAAACTGAATACTGCAAAGTGTACTTTCGGAGTCCCTGCCAGAAAATTGTTAGGATTCATCGTCAGTTGCAGACCAATTGAGTTAGACCCATCAAAAATCAAAGCAATACAAGACTTACCACCTCCGAAGAATAAGAAAGATGTGATGAGCTTTTTAGGGCGTCTTAATTACATCAGTCGCTTCATAGCACAATCAACAGTGATATGTGAGCCGATCTTCAAAATGCTGAGGAAAGATGCTGCAACAAGTTGGACAGAAGAATGCCAGAAAGCCTTCGACAAAATCAAGGAGTATTTTTCCAAACCGCTCGTTCTGGTCCCACCAGAGCCAGGAAGACCACTATTGCTTTATTTGTCTGTACTGGATGGAGCTTTCAGTTGCATTTTGGGACAACATGATGAAACTGGAAGAAAGAAGCATGCAATATATTATTTGTGCAATAAATTCACACCCTACAAAGCCCGGAACTCTTTGCTGGAACGCATCTGCTGTGCTTTGACATGGATATATCAGAAATTGAGGCATTATTTCTGTGCATACACTACATATATCATATCGAGGATGGACCCACTAAAATATATCTTTTAGAAGCCCATGCCTATGGGTAAGTTAGCAAAATGGAAAATATTGCTGAGCGAGTTTGACATCGTCTATGTAACTCAGAAGGTGGTCAAAGGGCAAACATTGGCGGATCACCTAGCAGAAAATCCTATAGACAGAGAATACGAACCATTGAAAATGTATTTTCCCAATGAGGAGGTGTTGTTCGTGGGAGAAGATATCACTTAAGCATATGATGGTTGGAGAATGTTCTTCGACAGAGCAACAAACTTCAAAGGAGTAGGTATCGGAGTTGTTTTGGTATCAGAAACCAGCCAACACTATCCGGTATATGCAAAACTCAGGTTTCCATTCACCAACAATATGGAAGAATATGAGGCTTGCATCTTGGGACTCGGGTTGGCCATTGACATGAATGTTCAGGAGCTGTTGGTAATTGGAGATTCCGATCTGTTGGTGCATCAGGGTTTAGGAGAATGGGCTACAAAGAACACCAAAATATTACCATATTTGCACTGTGTACAAGAGCTGATCAAAAGGTTCACAAAGTTAGAATTCAAATATGTTCCGAGAGTTCAAAATGAGTTCGTAGATGCATTGGCCACTCTATCTTCCATGATACAACACCCAGACAAGAACTTCATCGATCATATCCCAATAGGAATTCATAAACAGCCAGCTTATTATGCTCATGTTGAAGAAGAGAGCGATGGAAATCCGTGGTTCCACGACATCAAGGAATATTTGGCAAAAGAAGAATATCCAGAGCACTCTACCCATACTCAGAAGCGCACGCTTCAAAGATTAGCCAACTATTTCTTTTAAAGCGGAGGAATTCTTTATAGAAGAACTCCTGACTTGGGATTATTACGGTGTGTCGATGCCAAGGAAGCTTCCAGATTGCTCGAGGAAATACATGCCGGAACCTGCAGACCACACATGAATGGTTTCACCTTAGCCAAAATGATACTAAGAGCGGGGTATTTCTTGATGACTATGGAAACAGACTGCATCAAGTATGTTCAGAAGTGCCACCAATGCCAGATACATTCTGACATGATACGGGTACCACCCAATGAACTCAATTCAACAAGTGCACCTTGGCCTTTCTCGGCTTGGGGTATGGATGTCATAGGCCCGATCGAGCCCGCCGCTTCGAATGGGCATAGATTCATTCTAGTAGCCATAGACGACTTCACAAAATGGGTTGAAGCTGGATCTTACAAAGCTATAACTAAAAAGGTTGTAGCAGATTTTGTTCGGGACCGCATTGTTTGTCGGTTCAGAGTACCAGAGTCAATCATCATCGATAATGCTGCCAATCTCAACAGCGATCTGATGAAGGCCATGTGTGAAACCTTCAAGATCAAGCATAAGAACTCCACAACATACAGGCTACAAATAAACGGAGCCGTAGAAGCCTCCAATAAGAACATCAAGAAGATATTGAGGAAAATGGTAGATAGTTACAAATAATGGCACAAGAAGTTATCGTTTGCTCTACTCGGGTATTGTACCACAGTTCGCACGTCAACTGGGCAACTCCTTACCTATTGGTTTATGGTACTGAAGCGGTTATTCTTGCCGAGGTAGAAATCCCTTCTTTAAGAATTATACAAGAAGTTGAACTCAGCGATGCAGAATAGGTATAGAGCCGCTACGAACAACTAGCTCTCATCGATGGAAAAAGAATGAATGTGGTGTGTCACGGTCTCCATTTTTTGCATGGAAAAAGAACAACTCCTTACCTATTGTCTCTATTTTTTGCATGAGACTAAGCATTGTCTCCATTCTTGCATGAGGCTAAGCCTTGTCTCCCTTCCTTTGCATGAGACTAAGCACTGTTTCCACTTCTTGTGTGAGGCTAAGAATTGCCTCTATAATTGAATAAGGCTAATTAAGGCCTTTCCCTGCATGAGACTAAGCATTGTTTCCCTTCTTCGCATCGGGCTAAACACTGCCCTCATCTCATACAAGACTAAGCCTTGAATTGTCCCGTCCTCGCATATAACCAAGTATCACCTGTTTCGTTTATCAAACGATCGATACTGCCATATCCTTACCTTTCATGGGCTGAAACATCGCCATCTTGTCCGAAGGCGTCATAGTCCGAAGGCAGCATCCTCATAGCCGGGAGACACTATTTCATGGCCTGAGGATCTCTTGATATTGCACATCATTATTCAAAGGCGTCATAGTCCAGAGGTACCATCCTCATAGCCCGAGGACACTATTTCATGGCATGCGAATCCTTTATTATACGTTTCATGGCCCAGGACGTCATGGTCTAAGGACATCATTCTCACCATCCAAAGACAACCTTCATGGTCCAAAGGGAATCTGCATCATATTTAAATAACCCATAAATATTTGCATGCACCGTGTTTTAAGTTTTGCAGGTAATTTAGGAGGTAATTGTCCTACAAACGGGAGCAATCTTCGCTCCGGTTTCCATTCACAGCATTCACATCCTTCGATTGCTTCAAACATAACTGACTACCAGCAATTGACTACCTTTTACTCTACGACCGTTCGAACATTTACCTCATACACTCGTAACATCCAAAATTCACATTCATGACCCCATCTAAAATTGTCCGTTACTTACAACAATATCCTACCCAAAAGAACCTTTTCGAAACATGCGATCATTCTTATCACTACTCCATCAGTTTCGTTCACTGTTGGATCCAGAACTACACACACGACCTGATTCCCGTAACACCAGGGATATGTAGGCAACTCAGTAACTAGGGTTCGGCCCCATTTTTTCAAATCACATCACTCCCACTCAATTCGGCCAAAATTGGTCATCATTTTTCTTTACCCGACAACTCTTCCATCATTCCCGGGTAAAGAGGGGCAGCTGTTGATACCCAATTTTGCCCTCGTATTAATTAAATAAGTATATATACTTTCAAAATATCATTTTTGCATCATTACTTAATATACAATATTTATACAAGCATTTTCTATTAAAAAAAACTTATATTTAAAAATAAATTTTTCTTTCATTTAAATTACTTGAATATTTACTAATTAATCTCTTAAATTATTTGCAAAAGCGTAATCATCCAAATTTGTTGTTTTACACTCACATAAATGTTTAAAATTTTACATTGTTTCATATAATAATATCTATATTTTAGTTATTTATGTAATTTTGCAATAATAGCCTATATGCTATGCATAATTACAATTATTACATTATTCATGCTAAAATAGCATTTTTTATGTTTTATAAAAGTTAAGTTATTATTTTCAGTCATTTTATTGCATAAGTAATATTTTATTATTTATTAATTATTTTTATTTAAAACAATTTCGTGTATTTAACTCCTAGCCCAATTTTAGGCTAATTTCTGACCAAAACCAGGCCCAAAGCAGCTGGTCCATCTCCATTACACCATTCAACAGCCCAAACCAAACAACCCTTTTAAAAAAAATTCGGTCGCGACCCGTTTTGAACCGGCCCCACTCCTATTTCAATCCTGGGTGTTGATCTCAAATGATCAACGGCCCATAATAATCCCCCCACCTTTCTTATATCCCATCACCCTAACCCTAACCCCATTTTCCCATTTCCGCCGCCTTTGAACCCCTCAATCTCCCCCCTTTTTTCTCTGAAGAATCCTAATCGCCGCCCTTCACCAATCCCTCTCTTAATCCCCTTAACAATGGGATTCACCCGTTATTTACTTACCATACTTATGTTCCTTCGCTACTGGTTGCTTCTTTTCAGTATTACATAGTACTTGCTCTATTTTGACAAATACAAATCTTTGAATCAAGGGAATCAGTGTTAATCATAGGGATCCAGACGATATTTCATCTATATACATTTATAGCAAGGCTATATGGGTCCGATTCACCAAGATCCTCGGCCAATCTTTAATTTCTGTCAACTAGGGTTTGTTGGGTTTTCTCCTAATCTGATTCAAAATTGTTTCCGCATATTACTCTTTCCTTATTTTTGTGATTCGATTGATGTTTTCCTTTTCTGATTTTGGTTAACTAAACACTATATAAACCCCTCCACAATTCCCTTCTAAAAAGGGAAAAAACGTTTTTACTGCTATTGCACTCAATATATTTTTCTCACTCATTCATCTTCTCTGAAACACTTGGATCTTTGGCCGGCTGAAAGCCAAGGCCATAATATTATCAACCTCCTCCGGTGCTAGCACTGCTCGGGGCCCTTACGGGGCTCTTGTGAACTCTGAAATATCGGAGATTTGGGGTTCTTGCTACCAATATTCTAAAATCTTTATTCTTTTGCTCGCCTAATTTTGCTACTGGTTAGTGCCTTTAACTCTTGCAATGTTCAATATTTTTCCTTCTGTATATCTTTATGTGTTCTAGGTATTAAGGACGTTTAAAATTCTGTGAGCATGATTTAGTTCCTTTGTTAGTTGTGAATCCTTGATACTGCACTGTTATGATACTCCCCTGTCATTCTGTATTCTTTGATAGTTGAATGCATTTTAGTACATGTGATAGATTCCAGTTTGTTCTTAGTTTGCGTTAGGATAATATGTGTTCTTCACTATATCCTTCACTTCTATGTTGAATTTCCTTGTTTTCCTCTGGAATCAGTTCCATACCTCTATGTTTTTCTTAGTATCTGAACATGCTTGAGTTTTGAGTTTCAATACATGGCTATTGTAGATGTTCTTTTAATGAAACTGACTACCTGTTGTTAGTTATACAATCTTTTTCTTGCCTTGCTTTGGGTACTATGCTAAAACTCTTATGAAACCATTCCTTTGCTTTGAATGAATTACTGAGTCTTGTATTTAATCGACTGTTCTTTGCAAATTGGTTACAACTATATGGATCTCATACTGTCTTAAGATCTAGCCTAAACATGTTTCCTTGCCATCTGTAATCCTGATCTTTAGCATTATCTAAAACTTTAGGGTAAATATCATATTTTCTCTCTTATGTATGGTCAACTGACATGTTGATGTGTAGCTAATCTGCCTTTCACACGCCATAGGTTTCTGTAAAGCCTTTGTACTATGATCTATCCCCACCATGTTAAGTTTCATGATATTGACCAAGTTATACTATAAGTATGCTGATACGCCATTTGTGACCTTATTAGAACTGTCATGCTAAAACTTTCATTGTACCAGATAGACATTTGAAATCATTTAGTTTAGTGCCCTATTCTGGACTTGTTTGGCATTGTGCACTCTGATATGTTTATCTTATAACCTCAGAAAATCTGATTCCCCTAACTCTCAATATGTTCTTCTGCTCAATATGTTATCTCCTGCTAATTGATCTAGTCTGGAATGTCAGTATTATTATGTCAACTTGCCTTGAGGAATCTAAGCCTTATTGATTCTCTTAACTTGTATGTTCTTTGTTTAATCAATCCTGCTATGTCTTCTTCTAAAATACAAAATGCATTTCTTCAAATTCTGCCACTTATTCATTGTTAGTAGGCCCAAAATTCTTTAAGTGATTGATATGTGTATTTGTTAACTCGCAATTGTTTATTAAGTGAGACTCCATCCGGGTTCTAACATGGTTTCAAAAGCTGGACTTGGGCTGTACAATTGATACCCTCCAGTGCTTGAGTTGAGTTCGCATTTGGACCTGCTATTCGTAGAAAAGTGAGCTTGTTGAGATCCCATGCAATACTGGTTTATTTGTACTTTTGGGCCTGCTTTTGGCCTGTAGTTTTCCGTGTGTAATATTGGGCCTGTAATAATTTGTAATAACAATAATTGGGGTGTTAGTGAAATTGGGGAAGCGGGAATATTCTAATATTTGCATAAAAGGGTAGAGAACATTCCTATAGGGTTTATGTGACCTATTTGTTATTCTATCCAACCTGCCATATATGCTATTTGGTTTTTCATGTGCACTAGTAGAAACCATGCCTATAGGAAATCACACATGTAATGATCCAACCGGTCATTTCAACTTTAAGAACCATGTTCCCCTAAATAAAACTCCTTGTATGTACTTTTATTAATTTATGACTTGCGGAGATGGTTGGTTCGGGATTTGGAAGTGTTCGAGTTGAAATCGGAACACTTGGTTCCTTAAGTTGGCCTTAAAATGCTAAGTTTGACTTCGGTTAACATTTTGAGAAAACGACCCCGGAATTGGGATTTGAGGGTTCCAATAGGTTCGTATGATGATTTTGGACTTGGGCGTATGTTCGAATCGGGTTTTGGATTGAGTGTTTCGGCGCTTAATAGTGAAAATCAACTATTTGAAGGTTTAATATTCTTTTAATTTGGTTTGGGGAAGGTTTTGGAGTAATTGAAGTCCGTTTGGAATTTCGAGCCTCAGAATAGCTCCGTATGGTGATTTAAAGCACACAAAATTTGGTGTCATTCCGAGTAGTATAAGTATGTTTCGGCGCGTTCGGAGTGAGTTTGAAGAATTTGAAATTTCTAAGTTGAATCAATTTGGTTTGAGATATGATTCTTAGTTTTGATGTTGTTTTATACGTTCCGAGGGTTCGAGCAAGTTCGTTTTATGATTTCAAACTTGTTGGTATGTTCGGGCGGGGCTCCGAGGGCCCCGAGTGTTAATCGGACGAGGCTCAGACTAAGTTGGAAATTGGGAGCCAAAGCTGAAGCTCCCAGCTGCTGTCAGAATCGCACTTGCACTTGGCCAGCCGTAGGTGCGAGAGACGAGTCGCAGAAGCGAGCAGGCCAAGGATGCCCAGGACCGCAGGAGCGAACAATTTTCCACACCTGCGAAGGCGTAGGTGCAAGGGCAATGGGCGCAGAAGAGACGCCGCAAATGCGGCCCATGCACCGTAGATGCGAAAATGATGTCTGGGCGGAACGTTAAATGGGCGAGGCTCAGCCATTTTTGTCCATTTCTCTCCATTCTTGGGCGATTTTGGAGCTTTTTGAGAGGGGATTTCAACTAGCAACTCGAAGGTAAGTTAATTCTACACACTTTGAGTTAAATACATAGATTATGGGTAGATTATAACCTGTAAATTTAGGAAATCAAGAGTTTAGATGAAAAACCTAAATTTTTATAAAAATGATATTTTAACCACGAAAATGGTTATGAAATTGGATAAAAATTGTATATTTGAGTTCTTGAGATTATGGGTAACGATTTTCTTCAAAAATATTTGGAATCCGGGCACGTGGGTCCGGGGTGAATTTTGGGAATTTTATCATTTTGGGTTGGGTAATTTATTTAATAGTCTAATTTCGAATTATTGAGCATGTATTAATTATTTTATGTAACGTTTGGATAATTTCGGATTTTTCGGCACCGAATTGAGAGTTTTCGAAATATTTTGATCAGAAAGTGGGCTTTGAGACAAGGTAAGTCTCTTGCCTAACATTGTAAGAGAGAATTTACTGCATAGGTGATTTACATTAATAATTGTTGCTAATTATGGGGGCTACGTACGCACGAGGTGATGAGAGTCCGTACGTAGCTACTAATTATGCTATGTCTGGGTAGTTTAGGACTCAAATCATGAATTACCTGTGATAATTGCTCCTTTTATTGAAACTTCATATACTTGAATTTTGTGTAAATTATTGAATTGTTAGTAGAGATTGAACATCCTGCATGTTAATAATATAATTACTTCTCATTTCGGAGGTTCATAAAAAATGCCCTCCTTTCTTGTGGAGTGGGCTGAATGCCTCGGTAGTATAGATGCATCTATGGATCGCGCCGCACGTCCCTTGGCAGTGTATACGACACTCTGAATCGGGCCTTACGACCTCGGCAGAAATCGTGCATAATAATAATAATTACACGATACCTTGATATTGTAATTGCTGCTTGCGAAGTTAATTGATAAATTGAAAATATTTGAAATGTAAGCAATTAATTATTTCTGCTTGTTAAAAAAAATTATTGTTGTTCACCTAAAAATCATGTTTAATTAAATATTTCTATTGTAATATCATTGACCCATAGTGAGTGTCAAAGTCGACCTCTTGTCACTACTTCTTCGAGATTAGGCTTGATACTTACTAGGTACATGTTGTTTACGTACTCATGCTACGCTTGCTGCACTTTTTGTGCAGGACCTGAGACAGGTACTATCGGAGGACCTATCGGTGCGCACCCACGTTATCCAGAGGCTTAGTGGTGAGCTGCCTTTCTGAGTCGTTCTGCAGCAACCAGTGCCTCTTCTTGTATTTGTATTCTGTCTATTTTATTTCAGACAGTATTTAAAATTTTGTATAATCTATTAGATGCTCATACACTTGTGACACCAGGTCTTGGCACACACTAGTAGAATTTTTGGATATAATTATCTTACTTGGGTTTTAATTTATCTTATTTCTCACATTGTCTTAATTTTTGCAAGTACGACGTATTTTATTACTCGGATAATTCTTTTAAGAAATGAATATATGTTTAAATTATTAGTTGGCTTCCCTAGCTAGGAAGTTGGGCGCCATCACGACCTATAAGTGAATTTCGATCGTGACAACATGGTATCAGAGAACTAGGTTCACGTAGGTCTCATAAGATATGAGCAGGCCTAATAGAGTCTTGCGGATTGGTACGGAGATGTCTGTACTTATCTTCGAGAGGCTATAGGGTGTTAGGAAAACTACCTTTCTTCATCTCCCATTGTGCAAATAATGTAGTACTAAATATATTTCTCTTATTCTCTCACAGATGGTGAGAAAGCACTCTAATGAGGTTCCAAACCAGGGAAGAGCTACTCCCCATGTTGTTAGAGGCTGAGGTAGAGGCCGAGGGAGGGATCCAAATCGTGGTAAAGGACGAGGACGTCCCAGAATTGTTCCAGTTATGCCACCAGTGGGTCCAGCAGAGGATCCTATCATTGAGGAATAGGGCGAGGTTCCCGTGGCAGAGCCAGCTTCGGTGGATTTCACGTCTGTACCGGGATTCTAGGAGGTCAGGGGCCGTATGTTGCGGTTCATGGACATTATGACTCAGGCCGATTTATTTCCGGTAGACCCAGCCACATCTCAGGCGGGCGGGGGAGCACAGACCCCTACCGCATAGGCTCATAGGTAGGCAGTTGTTGTATATCAGACCCAGGGTGCACTACTCGTGGGTGGAGTCCAAGCCAGTGGCAACAGCTACACCTGAGCCTAGACCAGCTGCGGACCGCCGAGCCGCAGAAACTATTGGACAGATGGACTAGACTACATCCTCCTGTCCTTGGGTGTGAGCGACATGAGGATCCCCAAGACTTCATTGATCGGTGCAGGGATAGACTACACAACATGAGGATATAAGAGTCTCATGGGGTAGACTTTGCTACTTTTTAGCTGGAGGACAGAGCCCATAGATGGTGGAAGTCTTATCTTCTTGGCAGACTAGCAGATTCTCCTCCCATGACTTAGGACAGGTTCACCCGTATTTTCTTGGACAGGTATATTCCAACCTCCCAGAGGGAAGAGTTGCGGTTTCAGTTTGAGCAGCTCCAGCAGGGTCAGATATCAGTAACCGATTATGAGGCGAGCTTCTCTAGTTATCTCGCCATGCACTTATAATACTCCATACTGAGGCGGAGAGAGTGCGGTAGTTTGTTGCAGGTTTACAAAATGGCATTCAGGCCACTATGGCCTGAGAGGTAGAGATGAGGACTTCTTATGAGTTGGAGATAGCTCGAAGGATTGAGGGTGTGCGCCTGTGTAGCCGAGAGCAGGTTATGAGGGATAAGCGGTTTAGATAATCTGGAGAGTTCAGAGGTGCTTCGTCTGGGGGCAGAGGTCAGTTCGTGAGAGGGCAGTCCAACAGGCCCCCATATCCAGCACCACCGCCTCCTCGGGGTGCCCAAGTATGACCTTATTTCAGTGATATTACAGAAAGTTCTTATCACCCACCAACTACTCAGGGTTCTTCCAGTGGGTATTCAGGTCAGCAGGGTCAGACTTCTAGTCAGTAGCCCATCGCACTGAGAAGTTGTTACGAGTGCGGGGATTCCAGTCACATGCAGAGATTCTGCCCCAGGCTTCGGGGTAGACCAATGCAGCAGGGTCAGCAGCCTACGATTAGTGCACCAGTTGCTCCACTAGCCGTCCGACCACCCAAAGGTGGAGGGCATGTGGGTAGGGGTCGTCCTAAAGGTGGAGGCCAGCCAGGTGGAGGCCATCCAGTTGGCGCTCTAGCTTGGTTCTATGCTTTTCCATCCAGACCCGATGCAGAGGCCTCAGATGTCGTGATTACAGGTATTATTTCTGTTTGCCGGCAAAGATGCCTCCGTATTATTTGATCCAGGATCTACGTATTCATATGTGTCATCGCTATTTGCTCATTTCCTGGGTGTTTCTCATGAGTCCTTGGGTACTCCTGTTTATGTGTCCACTCATATGGGCGATTCTATTGTTGTGGATTAGATCTATCGGTCCTGTGTTGTTACATTTTGTGGTTATGAGACTAAAGCAGATATTCTGCTACTTGATATGACCGACTTCGAGATCATCTTGGGCATGAACTGGTTATCCCCATATCATACAGTCCTAAATTGTCATGCTAAGACTGTTACTTTGGCAATGCCAGAATTTCCTAGGTTAGAGTGGAAGGGTTCGACTATCAGCGCATCTAATCATATTATTTCTTTTCTAAAAGTTCGACATATGGTCGAGAAGGGTTGTTTGGCTTATCTAGCCTATGTTCGGGATACTACTGCAGAGACTCCGACTATTGATTCAATGCCTGTAGTCAAGGAGTTCTCCAATATATTTCCTTCAGATCTTCCAGGAATGCCACCAGATCATGAAATTTATTTTTATATTGACTTGTCTCTAGATACCTAGCCTATATCTATCCCATCGTATCGTATGGATCCAAAAAAAATGAAGGAATTGAAAGAACAGCTTGAGGAGTTACTAGCCAAGGGGTTTGTCAGACCGGGTGCACTGGTATTATTCGTGAAGAAAAAGGATGGAATGATGCGAATGTGTATTGATTATCGCCAATTGAACAAAGTCACTATTAAGAACAAGTACCTATTGCCGTGTATTGATGATCAATTTGACCAGTTGCAGGGTGCTAGGGTATTCTCTAAGATCGACTTGAGGTCGGGGTACCACCAGTTGAAGATTCAGGATTCGGATGTTCCGAAGGCTGCTTTCCGGACTAGATATGGTCATTATGAATTTCTGGTGATGTCTTTTGGTTTGACTAACGTTCCGGCGGTGTTTATGGATTTGATGAACATGGTATCCAGGCCATATATTGATTAATTTGTTATTGTCTTCATTGATGGCATTCTGATCTACTCGCGCAGTAAGGAGCAGCACGATCAGCACATGAGAGTGGTGCTACAGACCTTGCGGGAAAAAAGTTATATGCTAAGTTCTCCAAATGTGAGTTTTGGCTAAATTCTGTAGCATTTTTGGGGCATATTGTATCGGGCGAAGGCATTAAAGTTGATCCCAAGAAGATCGAGGCAGTTCAAAATTGGCATCATCCCACTTCGGTGAATGAGATCAGGAGTTTCCTAGGTTTAGCAAGCTATTATTGTCGGTTCATGGAGGATTTTTCATCAATGCAACATCGTTGATCAAATTAACTCAGAAGGGTGCTCTGTTCCGATAGTTTGATGATTATGAGGTGAGCTTTCAGAAGCTCAAGACAGCATTGACTACAGCACCAGTGTTAGTGTTGCCTTCCGGTTCGGGGATGTATACAGTGAATTGTGATGCTTCACGCATTGGTTTGGGTTGTGTATTAATGCAGGAGGGGCAAGTTATTGTTTATGCCTCACGTCAGCTGAAACCCCACGAGAAAAATTACCAGGTACATGATTTGGAGTTAGGTGCAATAGTTCACACTCTTAAAATTTGGAGGCATTATCTTTATGGGGTGTCTTGTGAAGTTTACACTGATCATCGCAGTTTGCAGCATTTGTTCAAACAGAGGGACCTAACTTTGAGGCAGCGTAGATGGCTTGAGTTACTAAAAGATTATAATATTACTATCATGTAGCATCCGGGCAAGGCAAATGTGGTTGCAGACGCCTTGAGTAGAAAGGCGGAGAGTATGGGTAGCTTGGTTTTCATTTCAATAGAGGAGAGGCCATTAGCTTTGGATATTCAGTCCTTGGCTAATAGACTTGTGAGGCTGGATATTTCAGAGCCCGGTCGAGTTCTTGCATGTGTTGTGGCCTAGTCTTCTCTATTTGAGCAAATCAAGGCTCGCCAATTTGATGATCCACACTTAATGGTTCTTTGGGAAACGGTACTACGGGGTGGTTCCAAGGAAGTTACTATCGGCGCGGATGGTGTTCTGCGGCTCCAGGATCGTCTATGTGTTCCTAATGTGGATGGACTGAGGAAAAGGATTCTAGAGGAGGTACACAGTTCTCGGTATTCTATTAATCTAGGCGCTACGAAGATGTATCGTGACTTGAGGCAGCATTATTGGTGGCGAAGGATGAAAAAAGGACATAGTTGAGTATGTAGCTAGGTGTCTAAATTGCCAGCAAGTTAAATATGAGCATCAGAGGCCAGATGGCCTACTTCAGCAGATGACTATACCAGAGTGAAAATGGGAACGCATTACTATGGACTTTGTAGTTGGGTTGCCGCGGACCTTGCGGAAGATTGATGCAGTTTGGGTCATTGTCGATAGGTTGACCAAGTCGGCACAATTTATTCCGGTTGTGACTACGTATACTTCGGAGAGGTTGGCTCAGATTTATATTTAGGAGATAGTTCGGTTGCACGGTGCGCCAATATCCATCATATTAGATAGAGGCCCTCAGTTTACTTAACATTTCTGAAGAGCAGTACAGAGTGAGTTGGGGACCCGTGTAGAGCTCAGCACAGCCTTTCATCCGCAGACCGATGGTCAGTCGGAGCAGACAATTCAGATTTTGGAGGATATGCTCAGGGCATGTGTGATTGACTTTGGAGGTCAGTGGGATCATTTCTTGCCTTTGGCCGAGTTTGCTTATAATAACAGTTACTAGTCCAGCATCGAGATTGCTCCGTTCGAGGCTTTATATGGTCCGCGATGTCGTTTGCCCATCAGATGGTTTGAGCCCGGTAAGGCTAAGTTACATGGTATTGATTTGGTAAAAGATGCCTTGAAAAAGGTAAAATTAATTCAGGAGCGACTTCGTACATAACAATCCAGACAGAAAAGTTACGCAGATCAGAAAGCATGTGATTTATCATTTATGGTGGGTGAAAAGGTTCTTTTGAAGGTTTCACCTATGAAAGTAATCATGAGATTTGGGAAAAGGGGCAAGTTGAGACCAAGGTTTATAGGCCCATTTGAGGTGTTGGGACGAGTTGGGGAGGTTGCTTATGAGCTTGCTTTGCCTCCTAGTCTATCAAGAGTTCATCCGGTTTTCCATGTATCTATGCTCCAGAAGTATCATGACGACCTATCGCATATGTTAGACTTCAGCACGGTTCAGCTAGATAAGATCTTGGGTTATGAAGAGGAGCCAGTTTCCATTGTTGATAAACAGATTCGCCAGTTCAGGTCCAAGAAGATTAATGCGGTAAAAGTCCAGTGGATGGGCTAACCAGTCGAGGAAGCGACTTGGGAGGCCGAGGAGGGCATGCGGAGGAGATATTCACATTTATTCAGCACTTCAGGTATAATTCTAAACCCGTTTGAGGATGAACGTTTGTTTAAAAGGTGGAGAATGTAATGACCCAACCGGTCATTTCGACTTTTAGAACCCCGTTCCCCTAAATAAAACTCCCCGTATGTGCTTTATTAATTTATGACTTGCAGGGATGGTTGGTTCGGGATTTGGAAGTGTTCGGGTTGAAATCGGAACACTTGGTTCCTTAAGTTGGCCTTAAAATGCTAAGTTTGACTTCGGTCAACATTTTGAGAAAATGACCCTGGAATCGGGATTTGACGGTTCCAATAGGTTCGTATGATTATTTTGGACTTGGGCATATGTTCGAATCGGGTTTTAGACAACCCGTGAATGTTTCGGCGCTTAATAGTGAAAATCAACTATTTGAAGGTTTAATGTTCTTTAAATTTGGTTTGGGGTAGGTTTTGGAGTAATTGAAGTCCGTTTGAAATTCCGATCCTGAGCATAGCTCCGTATAGTGATTTAAGACTTACACGCAAAAGTTGGTGTCATTCCGAGTAGTATAAGTATGTTTCGGCACGTTCGGAGTGAGTTTGAAGAATTTTGAAATTTCTAAGTTGAATCAATTTGGTTTGAGGTATGATTCTTAGTTTTGATGTTGTTTTACACATTCTGAGGGTTCAAGCAAGTCCGTTTTATGATTTCAAACTTGTTGGTATGTTCGGGGAATCAGACGAGGCTCGAACCAAGTTGGAAATTAGGAGCCAAAGCTGAAGCTCCCAGCTGCTATTAGAATCGCACCTGCGCTTGGCCAGCTGTAGGTGCGAGAGACGAGTCGTAGAAGCGAGCAGGCCAAGGCTGCCCAAGACCACAGGAGCAAACAATTTTCCGCACCTGCGAAGGCACAGGTGCGAGGGCAATGGGCGCAGAAGCAGCTTGAACTGCAGGAACGGCAAATTTGGCGCAAATGCAGCCCAGGCACCGCATATGTGAAAATGTTGTCTGGGCAGAACGTTAAAATGGGCGAGGCTTAGCCATTTTGCCCATTTCTCTCCATTCTTGGGTGATTTTGGAGCTTTTTAAGAGGGGATTTCAACTAGCAACTTGAAGGTAGGTTAATTCTACACACTTTGAGTTAAATGCATAGATTATGGGTAGATTATAACCTTTAAATTTAGGAAATCAAGGGTTTAGTTGAAAAACCTAGATTTTTATAAAAATGAGATTTTAACCACGAAAATGGTTATGGATTGGATGGAAATTGTATATTTGAGTTCTTGAGATTATGGGTAACGATTTCCTCCGAAGATATTTGGAATCCGGGCACGTGGGCCCGGGGTGAATTTAAGGAATTTGACCATTTTGGGTTGGGTAACTAATTTAATAGTCTAATTTCGAATTATTGAGCATGTATTAAATATTTTATATAACGTTTGGATAGTTTCGGATTTTTTGGCACCGAATTGAGATTTTTCGCGATATTTGATCGGGAAATGGGCTTTGAGACAAGGTAAGTCTCTTGCCTAACCTTGTAAGAGGGAATTTACCTCATAGGTGGTTTACATTAATAATTGTTGCTAATTGTGGGAGCCACACGTACGCACGAGGTGACGAGAGTTCGTGCGTAGCTACTAATTATGCTATGCCCGGGTAGTTTAGGACTCAAATCATGAATTACTTGTGATAATTGCTCCTTTTATTTAATTAAATTACTGGAATTATATTGTAAATTATAAGAGAAAATAGTAAAAGATCGAAACTTCATATACTTGAATTTTGTATAAATTATTGAATTGTTAGTAGAGATTGAACATCCTGCGTGTTAATAAAAAAATAACTTCTCATTACGGAGGTTCATAAGAAAATGTCATCCTTTCTTGTGGAGCGGACCGAACTCCTCGGCAGTATAGATGCATCTATGGATCGCGCCGCACGTCCCTAGGCAGTGTACACAACACTCTGGATCGGGTCGTACGGCCTCGGCAGAAATCGTGCGTAATAATAATAATTACACGATACCTTGATATTTTAATTGATGCTTGTGAAGTTAATTGATAAATTAGAAATTTTTGAAATGTAAGAAATTAATTATCTCACCTTGTTAAGAAAAATTATTGTTGTTCACCTAAAATTCATGTTTAATTAAATATCTCTATTGTAATATCATTGACCCATAGTGAGTGTCAAAGTCGACCTCTCGTCACTACTTCTTCGAGATTAGGCTTGATACTTACTAGGTACACGTTGTTTACGTACTCATGCTATGCTTGCTGCACTTTTTGTGCAGGACCTGAGACAGGTACTATCGGAGGACCTATCGCCGCACACCCACATTATCCAGAGGCTTAGTGGTGAGCTACCTTTCTAAGCCGTTCTGCAGCAACTAGTGCCTCTTCTTGTATTTGTATTCTGTCTATTTTATTTCAGACAATATTTAGAATTTTGTATAATCTACTAGATGTTCGTACACTTGTGACACCAGGTCTTGTCACACACTGGTAAAAATTTTGGATTTAATTATTTTACTTGGGTTTTAATTTATCTTATTTCTCACATTGTCTTAATTTTTGCAAGTACCACGAGTTTTATTACTTGGATAAATTTTTTAAGAAATGAATATATGTTCAAATCATTAGTTGGATTGCCTAGCTAGGATGTTGGGCGCCATCACGACCTACAGGTAAATTTGGGTTATGACAACACACTTACTCAACTTGTTTTAGTATGATTACTGTCATGCATTATTAGACAACATGCCTAAAGGAATCAGGTGTCCATTCCTTCAATTCGTGCAACTGCATTGTATTTACTAGATAACATGCATGTAGGATTAGATTAACTTATGATCCTCATCTGGATATCATGTTTATAGGACCATAATGGATTAATTAGCTATTGTTATTGTTGTTTCCATCATATTGCTCGCCTAGAAAACATGCCTATAGGGATGAAGTGTTATAGAATCAGTTTTAATTGCCAACTCTTAGAAATCCTGCCTATAGGATACTATTACTCGCCTAGAAAGTATGCCAATAAAATCAAACGCGGATAATTTTTAGCTTTCAAACGGTTTTATCACCTCATTGCCCAAATAATTTAGAGATCATGCCTATAGGATTTATAATACCTATAATCTGCAAATTTGTTATTCTAAAACAACAACACTGCATGTACGCTTGAAAATCAGAATTATAGAAACTATGCTTATAGGACTTAACGACTCTAATGCGTCTTAACTCTGAAACTGTATGCCGCCTAATCTGCTTGCGTGCATTCGTTGTTTATGTGTGGAGGCCAACTTGGGCCTTTAGTTGTCTTTACATGAAGTCCTATTTGTTTTGAATGTCACCTAGTTTCATCATTTTTTGAGCAACCTAAGTAAAGTCTAGAACCACCCAAATAGTAGGTCCAAGGCCTCCTGGACCATAGGCATGGGACAGGTAGTGCACACATAGGACGCAACCTAGAATTGAATTAGAACGCTCTAGGTAAACAACTTCAACATAGTAATCGGGTAGCAGGAGATGATAGTCTGTGCCCGCTGAATAATATGAGCAACTCCTATCTAAAAGGAGTTGCGAAGTATTATTTATGTTGCACGGGATGATTCTTTAGGCTAAACAACTTAGGACCCCCCTTTCCTTTATCCACTTAGTCGTCTAATATAGACCGTTATAATTGTATCCTTGTAGTCCTTAAGATTTGTACCAATTCTCATTGTGTTATAATGAAACTCTTTTACCTTTTATTCTCTTTGTTTATTTGATTATCTTGCCTAATTATAATCCACATAGTCTTAAGTTCGGCCGGGACCCACAGTTATGGACCTCAAAGAGTGCCTAACACCTTCTCTTTAAGGTAATTTGAGCCCTTACCTGATTGTTGGTGAGGTTGACTAGTAAAATAGAGTTATTTGCAAACAGGTGCTATAACGCGCCTTAAACTCGTTAGGTGGCAACTCTTCTATTTTAATACTCTTCCTTTAAAAGAGTTGTCACATGTCAAAAACCCGACTTCACTTTCGAGAGAAAAAAGGGGTGCCGCACACGCAGCCAGAAAATATACTATGCATGCCACACATGGACAATGTCTATAAATAGCAGCACTTTGCCTCATACAGCCGTAAATCATAAATACTGAAAGTCAAGAAATAAGAACTTACATGATGACCTACTAGCATGAATAGAGTTGTGCTGTAGCATTCCATCTCGAGCCATATCTTCAGTTTGAAATAGGTGGGGGTACTTAGACTTCATTTCTTCCTCTGCTTCCCACGTCATCTCTTCCACATTCTTGCTTCTCCATAAAACCTTCATAGAGGCTACCTCATTATTTCGTAGCTTGCAGATTTGTCGGTCTAGGATGGAAACTGGAAGTTTCTCGTATGACAAGTCCTCCGTAATATGTACATCATCTGTGGGCACCACTCGGGTAGGATCGCCAATGCACTTCCGTAGCATAGATACGTGAAACACCGGATGGACTGACTCCAATTTTGAGGGCAATTCTAACTCATAAGCTACTTGGCCCACTCTCATAATGATCCTATAAGGCCCAATATACCGTGGGCTAAGCTTGCCTTTCTTGCCAAACCTCATCACGCCCTTCATAGGTGATACCTTTAAGAATACCCAGTCATTAACCCCGAACTCTAAGTCTCGTCGCCACACGTCAGAATATGAGTTTTGTCGACTCTGAGCTGTCAACAGTCGCTCTCGGATAAGCTTTACTTTCTCTACGTCCTGCTGAACTAGGTCTAGCCCATGTAACCCAGATTCTCCAACATCAAACCACCCTATAGGAGATCTGCACTTACGCCCATACAAAGCCTCGTACGGAGCCATCTAGATACTGGAGTGGTAACTGTTATTATATGAAAACTCGATAAGAGGAAGATGTTCATCTCAACTTCTTTTAAAATCCAACACACATGCTCGTAACATATCCTCGAGCGTCTGAATTGTGCGCTCGGCTTGTCCATCAGTTTGTGGATGAAAATTTGTGCTGAGATTCACCTGAGTCCCTAGACCTCGCTCAAATGATCTACAAAAATGTGTTGTAAACTTGGCTCCATGGTCAGATACAATAGTTACTGGTACTCTGTGTAGCCTCACTATCTCCTTAATATATAACTTTGCATAATCTTCTGCTGTATATGTAGATCTGATCGGTAGAAAATGAGTTGATTTCGTGAGCCTATCTACTATCACCCATATAGAATCGAACTTACGATGAGAATAAAGTAAACCCGTGACAAAGTCCATGTTTATCGCCTCACATTTCCACGTCGGGATCTCTATAGTTTGCATTAGCCCTCCGGGCTTCTGATGCTCTACCTTAACCTGCTGGCAACTAGGACACTAAGCGACAAACTCAGCAATGTTCTTCTTCATATCGTTCCACCAGTATACATCCTTAATGTCATGATACATCTTCGTCGACCCAGGATGAATGGAGTACCACAAATAATGTGCCTCAGACATAATAATGTCTCATAGCCCTGCTACATCTGGGACACATAGATGACCCCTGTATCTGAGAACCCCATCTCCCTTGAGCTCTAACAACGGCTTCTTCTGCTGCGGAACTCGCTCTCTCAACTCGACCAACTCTGGGTCCTCATACTTCCTTTCCTTGACTTCAGCTATGAGAGATGATTTTGCATTGTTTTGGAGTACAACTCCACCATCGTCAGAATCTACTAACCGAACCTCCAAACAAGCCAATTGATGAATCTCTCTAGTTAATTGTCTTTTCTCGGCCTCTACATGTGCTAAGCTACCCATAGATTGGTGACTTAAGGCATCTGCTACAACATTAGCTTTCCCTGGATGGTAGAGAATGTTAGCATCGTAATCTTTGAATAACTCAAGACATCGCCTATGTCGCAAATTCAACTCTTTTTGCTTGAAGATATATTGCAGGCTTTTATGATATGTAAATACATCAACATGAACACCATATAAATAATGCCAAAATATCTTAAGTGCATGGACAACCGCAACTAACTCGAGGTCATGGATTGGATAATTCCTCTCGTGTTTCCTTAACTGCCTTGAAGCATATACAATTACCTTCCCATGTTGTATCAGGATATATCCTAACCCAACACCTGAGGCATCACAATACACGGCATAACCCTCTGGACCCTCTGGAAGTGTTAGAACTGGAGCTGAGGTCAACCTGTTCTTAAGCTCTTGGAAACTCCACTCTCAAGCCTCCGTCCACTGAAACTTAGTTGCTTTCTGCGTCAACTTTGTGAATGGTGCCGAAAGGGAAGAAAAACCCTCTACGAACCTCTGGTAGTATCCTTCTAAGCCTAGAAAGCTACGAACCTCTGTCGGAGTAGTAGGTCTAGGCCAAGAATTTAAGACCTCAATCTTCTGAGTGTCTACCTTTATACCTCAATCGGATACAATATGCCCTAAGAATTCTACAGATTTCAACCAGAACTCACATTTAGAAAATTTAGCATACAACTTACGATCATGGAGGGCTCGCAGGTGGTCCGCATGCTCATCTTCTAAACTTCAATAAACCAGAATATCATCAATAAATACTATCATGAACAGATCTAAAAGTGGTCGGAATAGGCTATTCATCAAGTCCATAATTACGGCGGGTGCATTCGACAACCCGAAGGACATGACAAGGAACTCGAAGTGGACATATCGGGTCCTGAAGGTTGTCTTCGGAATATCTTTCTCCTGAACTCTGACCTGGTGGTATCCCGACCTCAAATCTATCTTTGAAAAGAATCTAGCCCCCTGCAACTGATCAAACAAGTCATCGATCCTTGGAAGTGGATACTTATTCTTAATAGTTACCTTGTTCAGCTGCCTATAATCGATACACATCCTCAGCGACCCATCTTTCTTTCGCATAAACAGTACCGGTGCACTCCAAGGTGAGGTACTAGGCCTGATGAAACCTTTCTCCAGCAAATATATTAACTGCTCCTTCAACTCCTTCAATTCAACAGGTGCTATTCTATACGGAGGGATGGATATTGGTTGAGTTCTTGGAAGGAAATCGATGCTAAAATCAATCTCTCACTCTGGAGGAATACCTGAAAGCTCATCTGGAAACACATCTACATACTCTTTGACTACGGTAATAGACTGAAGTATAGGTATATCAGCATCTGCATCTCTAACTCGCACAATATGAAAAATGCACCCTTTTGCGATCATTTTCCTCGTCTTCAGATAGGAAATAAACCTACCTCTGGGTGTCGCTGTATTACCTACCCATTCAAGGACTGGCTCACCCGAAAAATGAAATCTAACTGCCTTTGCTCAGCAATCAACTGTGGCATAGCAAATTGCCAACCGGTCCATGCCCATGATAGCATCAAAATCCATCATCTTTAGCTCAACTAGGTCGGCTGAGGTCTGACGACTACAAACTGTCACCGTACAATATCGGTAAATCCGTCTAGCAATAATCGATTCTCCGACCAGTGTAGATACCGCAAAAGGATCACTTAGTATTTCAAGCACTATACCAAACTTCCCCGCGACAAATTGGGTTAATATACGATAAAATAGATCCTTGGTCTATCAAGGCATAAGCATCATGAGAGCAAATGGTCAATATACCTGTCACAATGTCTGGTGAAGACTCCTGGTCCTGTCAACCCGCTAAAGCATAGATACTGTTCTAATTATCACCTAAACTAAAATCTCTACCTCTGCCTCGACCTCTACCAGCCGAATACTGAGACTCGCTCCTTGAAGGATGCACGGACATAGATGATCCTGTTGCTGAACTCGTTGGTTGTGCCATACCCCCAGAATCTCTATTTGGGCAATCTCGCAGCATATGCCCCGGACGCCCACATGTATAACAAGCATCAGAACCTACTCGACATTGGCCCAAGTGTCCTCTACCACAGATGTCACACCGCGGCGGAAATGACCATGTCAGCCTTGAACCTCGTTGTCGCTGTAAACCCGACGCCCGTGAGCTCTCACTTGGTCTTGACTGAGTATAACGGTCATAGTTGTAACCCTGTAACTAAGGTAGCGGAGGCCTAGGTAGCCGTCTAAAGTACTGGGGCCTATAACTACCCTGAGACTGCTCCTGAGACTTGGAAAACCTCATCATCTTACGTTGCCCTTGCTCAGTCCTCTCTGTACCCTGCTGCCGACGCCTACCCCTTTCTATATTCTGAGCGAATGCCTGAATTTGGGAGATATCCATACTATCCTGCAATGCAACAGTGGCACATGCCTCGGTCAACTCTGGGGCCAACCCTGCTATAAACATGTGGATCATGTCCCGTATAGTAGCAACTATGGATGGTGCGTATCTGGCCAATGAGTCAAAATGGAGACTATACTCTCGAGCACTCATATTGCCCTGCTTGAGGGCTAGAAACTGATCGACCCAAGCCTGTCGGATCTCCCGCGGTAATGGATGAAAGAGAGAAGTAAACTTACCTTATTTGTTAGATAACTCAGCTCCTAACTTGATTCTTTAAACTCTAGGTTTTACCTCCAATTAGAACTTGAAAGGGAGAGAAAATCAATTAGAGTTTGTGCGCAATTTTTGGGATGATTTTTGCAGAGCTTATGTCTGGTTGTTATGCCCTATTATCAGTCTAATATATAAAGGAGATATGACTTTAAAAGGCCTCTTTGGACGACCCGAATTGGCCCATTTTTGGACTCTCATTTAAGCAAATAGGTGACACACCTACTTGTCACCTAGCATTCTGTGTAGTCTCGCAAAAACGTACATATCTCTCTACTCTGATATCGTATTGACAAACGGTTTAATGCGTTAGAAAATAGACACCTCATAACTCTGATATCGTATTGACAAACGGTTTAATGCGTTAGAAATAAGACACCTCATAACTCTAAGTATATTAGGTGAAAATCGTAGTTACATTTGACCCAAAGTTTCAGTAAAACTTATGAACGTAACTTGTGACGACTTTTATCGACTTTTGTTCCACAACTCGCTTGACTTCAAAACATAACACACGACTATCATACAACTAACATAACTCATAACATAACCTCCTTATCATGTTAAGAACCCTAGTCTCACCCCAAAAGTACATGTTATAACATTCCCAACTTGTCGACTTTCGACGAAACATTATTTTCTTAAATTCTTTTAGCGTCTGAACCTTCCAACCCTCTTTGTACTTGTTGCTCATGATCTTCAATATTAGTAACCTCCTAGGTAACACGATTAACTTAATTTATATATTTTCAAAGATGATATCATTTTTGGTCCTACATTAGTTTGCTCATGACGCAACGAAAATATAGAGTGTAACAGTAACAATGCCACCATATCAAGTCTGCCGTTACATAAAATGACACTTTTCATCATTACGTAACGACGTATTTAATGATACAATACAATAAAATTTAAGTAACAATCAAAATAAATATTATATTTAAAGTAACAATATGATATAATACAATAGGTAACAACCATCCAAACAAGCTGTTACGGATAAATTATCTATACATATTAAGAATTTTTAAATACAAATACAGAGTTTGAACCAAAATTACTGAGTTTTGCCGAACACGTAAGTAGAAATGTTAGGGGTTTTTGTATCTATACCCAATTTTGAACGTCCTATACCTATTTGCAAAAATATTTGCAAGCCTACCCACTTTACGATCAACTTCAGACTTATCAGGTCTGAAGTTAAAAAACATTAGTATGAAGTAAAACAATTACACTTTAGATGCACTTAAGGCCAAATAGGTCTAAAGTGCAACTAATGGTTTCATGCACTTAAGGCCAATAAGTCTGAAGTGAAAAATTGCTCTTCAGATGCACTTAAGGCCAAAAGGTCTGAAATGCATCAAACTTTTTCCTACACTTAAGGCCAATAAGTCTGCAATGAAAAATTACACTTCAGATGCACTTAAGGCCAAATAGGTCTGAATGCAACCAATGATTTCATGCACTTAAAGCCAATAAGTTTGAAGTGAAAAGTTACACCTCAAATGCACTTAAGGCCAAAATGTCTAAAGTGCAACAAACGTTTTCATACATTTAAGGCCAATAAGTTTGAAGTGAAAAATTGTATTTCAGATGCACTTAAGGCCAAAAGGTTTAAAGGGCAACTAATGTTTTCATGTACTTAAGGCCAAATAGGTGGAAGTACAAATTGCCCAGAAATAAAAATTTATTCTTCAAATTTTAACAATCCAATATACGATTTAATACCTAAATCTACTCCAAATGAGCTCAAATTTGAAACATAACCTCCAAATATCATCAAGAACAAACTCCAATCATTAAATTGTCAAAACAACAATAAATCTAACGAACCCATTTTACAATTAAGAAAAAGAAAAAAAAAAGTAACCCTAATCAATAGTAAAAAACAAAGCGCAACAACAACTCATCACTGTAAAATATCCTAAATTACCTTAAAATATATTCACAAACACCGTATAAAATCAATGTTACCTAAAAAAGAAGAAGAAGAAGAAAGAGGAGAAAAATGCCTGAAATTGTTTAAACAGTGAGTACAAGTTAAAAATAAAATAAAAAGTGGTTGAAGTTAAATGTGGCCCGTTCAATTTTTATCTAATTTCAGCGGTTGTCCCACAGCAACACTTTCCAACATCGTTCTCACTGATTATGTCTTTCATCAATCCTTCTATAAGGACTAGGCTAAGAACGATAAGCTTGTAGAATTTCGTGCTTGTGTTCAAGTTGAAGTTGTGACCAATTGACAAGTATAACTGGTTATAATCGAAGTATGTTCCAAACACCAATATATGAATTTGCGTTTTTCAATCGTATCTTTAGTTTTTTCAAGCTTTTATATACTATGTGTTCTTGTCTTGATTCAAGTTCAACTCTCCTCTAATTAAAGATTTTTCTATGGTTTTTATGTATATTAAATATTTAGTGTTGTATTTAAATATAGTAAATCATAGAAGTAAATGAAAGAATAAGAAATATCTGGCGCCAAATTGAGATGGAAATGATGTAATTGATGGGCGAACTTTTACCCAATATTTATATTGTTCGACAACAAAACTAAGAAAGAAAGAAAGAAATGGCACATAGTGATCAACTTATGGGAAGTTGCCAAAAATTAAGTTGAATGATATTCTCATGATCAAAATCGTAGGTGGATAGTTGAACGTCAAATATGTCATCTATTTTAAACAATTTAGTTGCAGTAGCCCTCCACGTCGAACCAAGAGGTGGTGAGTTTGAGTCACCCCAAGAGTAAGGTTGAGAGTTCTTGGAGGGAGGGAGCCGATGGTCTATCAGAAACAGTCTATCTACCCCAGGATATGGGTAATGTCTGCGTACACACTACCCTTTTCATACTTCACTAGTGGATTATAATGGGTTGTTGTTATTGTAGCAAAATAATTATTTAATGGAAAACACGGAAACGATGTGATAAGAACCCGATGTTGATGGACATACACATACATTACAACACTGTTGAAAACTAGACTTTTTACGGCATAGACTTGTGTCCATTAATGGATGAAATTATAATATCCCAAAATATTCATTTTCTTTTTATCTTTTTCCTCCAATAATTTTGAAAAGATCAAGGGAAGAAGTGTGATAAAACACTTAAACTAATTATAAACGACGAAAAGAAAAGGTTTATAGCATGAGTGGCTCTCGTACTTCACGGGTAGACTAAAAGAAAAGTAAAAATGACATTATATAGTCACTGTAAAATTAATAGTCAAAAAAATATATAAAAATATATAAATATATAAAATATATTTTTTAGTTATCAGATGTAAATAGTTTTTGGCTAATCTGCCAAGTGATAATACAGAAAAGATTAAAACCACACGTTAGAGGCCCAACAGAATAGGTACCATTGAGCGGGTGAAATACACAAATAACACTCAAAATGGATGGTCTTAAATTTGTATTCGTACTTTCTCCATGAGTAGAATTTTCAATTTAACAAAGTTCCCCCTTGCTTGCCTCATGGGCAATATGGTACGACCCAAGATAGCCAACATAAGTTTTGAATGTCAATTGATGGCTACTATCGCAATGGGAGGCTATGTGTGTAATTTGCCATCAAATGAAGACTACATGTAATTGGAGGCTATACTTATAATAATTGATTACACTTAACTCCTTAGAATTAGCTTATGTATATTTTGGGTCATTTGTAGATAAATATCCACTCTATTATAAATAGCCCTTAAGGCTTTTATTTTAGGTAGACTTTGATGAATGATAACTTGAAGATATAAAAGTCTCATACTCTTTACTTATTTCTCAATTAATGTATTTATGAGTTTATGTATTTAATTCTTTATTGCTTTATTTATGCTTTTATTAGTGTTAAATTAGTCGTAGTTGGTGAGCGATTAATAATGAATGATTAATTGATTAATTACTTTGTCCGAATTTTCAAGAGTTGCTAATCTATTGAGAGTTCTCTTAAATTAGGGTTACAATTGATTAAATTCATAGAGGCAATTAGGTTTCATAGTCTAATTGGTTCTTGTTTCTCCAATTAATTGTAGGTGTAACTCTTATTTTGTATTCTTCTTATTTTGCTATTTCTGTATTTTCGTTCATAATTTGTATTAATATAGGACAAATTAGGGGTCAAAAATTAAAAACCACCCCAAAAAAGTAATATTTCTGCGATTTTTTACAATTGAGCGGCCTAAAGCCCAACTGTTTGGTCCTCTTCGGTTTCCTTACAAGTTTGGCTTCTATGCCGACCCCCCTCATATATTTCGTAATGAAAAGAAAAAAGAAAAGATTCCGATATATAAAGATTTTCCACTTGCTTGATGCTTATCCAATTGGACTATTAGAGATGCTGGCATTGAGTTCTCAACAACATGATTCTTTGAAATAGGTTATGATAGTTTGTCTTAAATTCATGTTGTTACCACTTTCCATGAATCCAAAGATTTGCAGCCAATTTCCGTGCTTACAGATGAGACCTAGACACTAGCAAATCTCAGTGTCAAACTTAAGAGATATGCCCATGTTTAAACTAGCTATACCAAGCAAAACACTCTCTCAATCTTTTATTTATTTCAAAGCTCAATAGATCGAATCTTATTTAACCTCAACAATCCAATTCCTCTTATCCTCAATAGTGCCTCTTTGAATCCCCACTAGCCTCGAGTTCAATTGCTGGCTTATCGTTTCTGAACTTATCTTATATTCAATCCTGCACATATACATTTCCAAATTATTAATTCATCAATTGAAAGGAAAGAAAAGCAACAGTTAATGTTTGTTGTCTTGCCGAACACCAATTGTTGCTATTGACAAAAAAAAAAAAAAAAAAAAAAAAAAAACTAATCAAATCAAGTAATAATTTAATGTTTAAACTTTTGGATGAAGTCCAAGTTATAAAATTTATAAATTAACGAAATAACTTACCGTTTACCCTTGTAAGTAACACTTCCTACAGCAGCAACACCAAGTGCAGTTCCTGTACAGAATACTTCATCAGCTGTAATCAATTCCTCTGCTTCAATCATGCGTTCTTCAACCTAGAGAGGAATTTGGATTAATCACTTAAAATCCATTTATTTTCCTGGGATCAGGTTGTTTAAATTAATTAGTGAGTATTTTCTTATAACCTGGTATCCAAGATCATGTGCAATATCTATGACACTTTTCTTCGTAACTCCTTCAAGAATGGTTCCGTTTGCCTTCGGAGTTGAAATGACTTTTCCCTGTGAAAGTTGTTGAAAATCGTACAAGATTAAGTAGGCGTTTGGACATAAAAATTATAGCTTTTGAAGAGAAAAAAGTATTTGAAGTTAAGTTGAAATTATGTTTGGATATGCATTTCACTTGAAAAAATATTGCAGTGTTGTGAGGGCAGAAAAAAATTGAAAATTTTGAAGAAGTGGTACTCTTCTTCGAAATTTTTTCATAAAGTTGCAAAACTTCATGGACAATACATTTTTAAAAACAAGGAATTTTTTTATGGACAATTGGGTCCTAAATAATTTTCATATACTATAAACAATTAGATAAGACTACCCGTTGTTAAAAAATTCAAATTATGATGAATTCGTTAGCATACGTGTTAAAATAAAATAAAAATTTATGAAGCTGACCCCACTAGTTTGAGATTAATTAATGAAGACATAATTGATTAACAAGAAAAAAATCACAGTTGAACATATGAGAGCATGTATAATACCTTGACTAGAAAAATATTAGAGGAAGAGGCCTCTTCAATATATTTGTTATTTACTGAATCAAGGTATAATACATCAGTGAATCCTTTCCCTTTTGCATTTCTCATGGCTTTCATCACCTATATTTTCAAAAACAGAATATGCTTAATTATTAAACTCATGAATATATACATAAGTCTTCAATTATCACAAAACAGAATCATTATTTACCGGGGCATAATTAGTAATGCTTTTGATTCCACCAGCTCCACCCAAGGCTGAACGATGAAATTCTTCCTCAACATATAAAGAGAGTGCTCCTGTTCCATCCTATATCCAAAGTGTGACGAATTTGTTTGACTCCTTTGTTTAGAATATTTTTCAGAATAACTTTTTAAAAAGATTAAAAAAAAAAAAAAAGGGAGAGCGGTTGACTAAATATACCTTCAAATAGATTCCAACAGGACAAGAATAGACAAGGAATGTGTATTCAGGTGCAGGAGCAACTCCAAGTACAGCTCCACTTCCCATAAGCAGAGGTCTAATATAAAGTGACCCTTTCCCGGCTGGAGGAATCTGCTTTTGTTTTAGGCACAAATAAAGTAAGCATTTTTAACGGCGGGCAACACGGTACACAAGGTATTCTATGTTCACGTAGGGTTCGGGGAACGGTCGCACTTCAAGGAGTATGATGTCGATATCCCAGGGGAGGATGTGGTGTGTTTAATTGAACTTATAATTTTCGATTCGGAGTAAAAATTTATATATAAAAATTCATTAAAATTACAAAAATAGTATATATGAACCTGTAACTTTAAATATATAATTGGTTCAATGCTAAAAAATTTTAAAAGTTGAACCCACAGGGTTTAAATCCTGGATCCGCATATGGGATAGCTTACCATAATACAAATATTAGTGACTGCTTCCATGGCTCGAACATGATTTATAGGTCACACGGAGACAACTTTACGGTCGCTCAAGTTCCCTTTTCATTTTTTAAAATGAGACATTCATAATATAAAATTAACATCTAATTAAAGTGAGGATTAATTAGAATAAGAATGATTACCCAACGTTTATTGGCCAAAGCTGTTTGCTTAACAGCATCCACAAATTGGTCTACAGATGGAAAAGGCATACACAATCTTTCAGCGCCAATCTGCATTCGAATTGCGCTATCTTGCGGACGGAATACATAAATGCGTCCGTCTTCTCTTCTATAGGCTTTTGTGCCTTCAATTAAACCCTGTTTGAATTTGTAATTACATTAAGTGGCAAGGTCATAAGTGAGACTTTAAACTAACGGTAAGAATTTGAATGAATTCAACATATAACGAAGAATAAACTTGAAATATTTCGTATGGTACAAACTTTTGCTTAACTCCTTTTGCTATTTTATTTTATACTATATTTGAAAACAAAAATTCCACTAAAATTTAAGTTTACAACTTATTATGTTCCAGGAAAAAATAATTTATGGTTGGTTGGTTATGGAATTTCTTAGGGGTAATAACAAAAGATCGATCCTAAGAGAAATTTTCTAGCCGTTGGCAGCTTTTCCCCACTATGCTGGATAGTTTTGCTTACTTGCCTAACTATTTACCCTATTACTCCATTATAATTATAGTACTACAATAAAATACTATACTTTTTTTTAATTATTATAGTGATAATATATAATTACCCGTTGAGTTTGTACCACTTGCACCCCAAATTTTGCGGATTCCTGTGACCCCTGTAATTATTTGAAGTGAAATAAGTGGCACCTACAATATTTTGTACGTAGCGTGTGTGAAAATAATCTGTCTAATTCTGACAACTTTTTTATTTTTACTTTTTCCTCGATTGCCTTTATCTTTTTCTTTTCATTTTCTCTCTTTGCTAATAATCACCAATTAAGATATTGTGAGTTCGAGTCACCCCAAAAATAAGGTGAAGAGTTCGAGTCACCCCAAAAATAAAGTGGAGAGTTTTTGGAGGGGGAAACCGAGAATCTATCGGGAACAGACTCTCTACCCAGGATATGGGTAAGGTATACATACACACTACCCTCCCCGGACCCATTAATGAAATTATATTAGGTTGTTGTTGTTGTTGTCGTCGTCTCTTTCTTTTTTGCTGGTCTCTTCTTCTTCGTTTAAACCAGTTGATATCTCCTCCACCTCCACGTAATTCCACCCACCTCTGTTTTCAGCAAACTTTTCTATGTTTTTCTTTAAAAACAAATTAAAACACAAAAATAATAATTTCTTAATCTCAAATTTCACATGAGAATAACCATTATCATCAGTAGATCACAAAATCGAAGCTGGTATATTTATAATTTTTTCGGCAATACAGAAGGATATGGAGGTGTGGGTTTTGGTGGTTCTCTATTCTCACATAAGTTCAAAGATTCTATCTTAAAGCAATGCATATACACTTGCCGGAGCAAAACACATTTCAAGAGCTTTATTTTCTCGAGCAAAAATGGTAATACTATTTTTTCTAATAGCTTCTTCAAGATTTTGAAGCAAAATGGCTTTTAATGGGTCTGGTATAGTTTTTGAATCTTAGATTTTTGTTGAATAATGATTTGGTGTTGATTTAAATTTCAGATTTGGTTTGGTGGCAGTTTGCGATAGCAATTTTGATTGGCAGTGGTGAATTTGATTTTCCGGTAGACATGGGCGGTGGTGACAGTGGCTATGACGGAGCCAGTTGTGTTGGAAAAGAAGATAACAAAAAAGAAAAGAAAGAAAAGGAAAAAAGATAAAATGAAAATTATAAATAACAAAGAAAAATCAGTATAAGAAAAGAAATTACGTGGCAAAATATGATTGATGCGTGTTGTCCACTAATTCTTTTGAAACTAGTACTAGTCACAGAAGGAGAACCTTATTTCACTTCAGCAATTACAAGGGGTCAGTTTGAGGGTGCAAGTACAACCATTATGTATTATCTCTTATTATACTACTATAAATTTCTGGAATGCTTATTTCTTAGTGAAGCATATTCACGGGATTTTGCTACCAGATTTTATTGGGTTATTTTTTAAGGCTTATTCACGTGAAGCATTTTTTTGAATTAAAAAAAAAAAAACATATCACGTGAATTTACCGGCCCTAATATTTGGGTGAACAAAAGTATAAGCCGAAAAATGAGCCTAGCTTAGGAATATCATTTTGGTAAAACAAACCGAATTGAAAACAGCACAAAACTGAAAAGTCAAACCAACCTGATTAAAAAATTCGACTTGATTTGGTTTGATTTGATTTGGTATTGAGTAAAAAAATTCGAACCAACCCGACGTATAAATATATAACTTATATATATATTTTTAAGATTTTATATCAATTTTTTTAAAAAAATATCTAGAAATATTTGGGATTCTCTTGCGGGATATAAATTTTAATAGAATATGAAGTGCTCCATATTTATTGACCTTAAATAATTGATTGTATGATCACTTTCTTGTCAAGTGTTATTGAAATACGTTTATCTCTTTGTTCTACCATATTCATATCATAAGATCTATTAAATTCCTATATCTTTTTCGAATGTGAAGTGATTATTAATATTTAGGTATCATATTGATTTTTATGTTTAATGACTAGATTCGATTAACTTGAAAGTGTACATAAACAAAAAATTATTGTTAGACGACTACAAAAATAACTATTATGTTTTACTAATAGAATTCTCCCATAGGAATATTTTAATCGATAATATATTTGTCAATTTTTTATATTTTTACTAAATATATATTTAGTTATCAAATATTTAACAAAGTAAGATTGAAATAATATTTAAGTAACAAAACCCGAAAAACCCGGTTCTACACCCCTATTACCCACTAGACACTGTTTTGTCTATATTCAAAACAATAGTAGGCACTCAACATCACATGAGAGCAATATATTTAGCAAATAGAAAAATAATTGACTGATTAATTAATTGCTTTTTTCTTAACAATGTATTCGGAAAAAATATGTTTGCTAAGCCAATAGACCTTTGTTAACTTCATTCTACAACTTGTACTCATCATAATTGTATACATAGAAACTGAGACTGATACATAATCGTCATTTAATAGTATAGATATATGTTGCTTCAAATTCCTCTTTAGAAATGAGAAATTGAAGATTAAACATAATCTTCGATTGATGTGCTTATTGAAATTTTCTCCATACCTCATTGAAATGTCTCAAAATATATGAAGATTAAAAGTAACAAGGAAACAAAATAGAAGAGACAAGCTTTCACACAAGAGATTAATATCGAAATCAAAACCCAAAATGTTTTGCCCCAAATTTTTTTTATATATATATATATAAAGTTGCACATCATTTGGCAATATTACAGTTTGATTCTATTATAATTTTATACTAGTATAATTTTTCTTGTCTGAGTTAAGAAAATAAGAAATACCTGTCCATAGTTCAAGATTCCAGCAGAGGGGCTCAATTGAATATTTCCAAAAGGATTTAGTTGGCCTGCTTCAAAATTTCCATCCAAACAGCTTTTGGCTATAAACATATAATCAGTTGGCATAACCTTGAATCCCAAATTATCCCAATCAATCTCCTCAGGCTCATATTCCCTGTAATCATTATGACAAACATAAATTAAACACTTTAATTTAACATGCACTTGTTTTTTCAAAGGCAAGTTACCTGTAAGTAGAAGGTTGTAAAGAAGTTGGAGATGGTGAAGAGGAGTGGGAATTGAGAGCAGATTGAGAGGAAGAGACAATATGGTTAGAAGCCATTGCTGTGAGATAGAAAAGAAGTGGGTGCTCTTTTGTTTGCTCATGCACATAAGCTGCTTCTGAAATATATATAGAGAGAATTAATACTGCAATAAAGCTGTGTTCAAACCTTTTTCTCTTTTTTTATTCCTTTTTTAAATTGGACACTCTTAGTTAACTAGCTAAACAGAACGTGCACATACAACTGAGGTCTTACTCTTGCAATATAATTGAGATGATCCTTTACAATGAAGCTTATAAATACACTCAGAACGTGGAAGGTTACTTTTGTTTTGATACACTGTTATTAAGAAAATTATACACTCAACAATAATTTATATCAAATCAATAAATTTATAACGTATGTCTTTTATATATGCATATTTTTAAACACAAGTCATGTAGACTCCATTATCTTCATTAAATCATAGAATATCTAGCGGTCCCTTTTAACATCATCAAACTTGTTGATGAAAACACTCTTTTCTTGTAAAAAAGAATAGAGAACCCATAAGAGTAATTCTTTATGAGTAAGTGGGAAACATCATATCCTTTAGGTTTGACTCACTATCGTATTATAGGACTTCAATTGTGACATGATATTTATCACTCCTAAACTCATGCATATAGTGTACCCATTATTGTAGCCTTTGAGAAATATCCCGTCCACTCCAATAATTTTATGCTTTCCTTGCTTTTCTTTTTAAATTTAAATATTCACTATCAAAGTACTCCCTCCGTTTCAATTTATGTGAATTCATTTGACTGGAAACGTAGTTTAAGAAAAGAGAGAAGACTTTTGAACTTGGGGTGTAAAATGAGGCACATATATTTTGTGTGGCTATAAATAATTACATAAAGGTAAATTATTTTCAAATAGGGAAAGATATCATTTTTTTTGGCACGGACTAAAAAGGAAATAGGTATAGGGGAAAGAAGAAGGCATTTTAATATCTTAGTCAACTTGATTCTCTAACTTACTGTTTAAATAAAAAAAATGAAATGGCATATAAGTTAGAATAAAATATGTACGCTAATGAGATTGATTGGTGAAAAAAACCTTTTGTTCTTTGTTTTTTTATGCTAGCTAGTCTAGTGATAATAAGTAGTAGTACTCTTTTCCGAAAGCGAGCCGCTTGATCATATTGCTCTTCTGAATTTACCAAAATTGCAAATTACACATAAAAAGGGAGTGATTGCAACAAAACATATTATAAAAGTGGCATGGCTGATGTTCTAGAGAACGTGCAAATTTTATTTGCTCACTTGAGTAGTTTAATGTAAGTGCTACGTACACTATAATATTTTAGGAGCATCAGATGCTATTTATGTGGATTTTTTTATATTAAGGGTTATACAACTTTTCACTTCATCCAAAAAAAAAATTCTTATCAAATTTATTATTTACTTTTCCTCAGGTTATACATAAATTATATATTAATTATAACTAGACAATTATACAAATATTATAATTATATATATTCAGAGGCGGAGCTAGGGATTTAAGTGTGTGAGTTCTAAATTTTAAAATAAAATATTACTTCTAAGGGGAATCGAACCCCCATCTTTTCCAATAAACCTACAACCCTTGCCATTGAACCAAGACCTCTTTTGTTATTGGATTCGGCAGTATATATTTATATAGATTTAGTAAATATTTCAATACAAATATAGGGTTCCGAAAAAAGTCACCGGATTCACCTGAACCCACATCCACTACTGTAGCTCCTCCCCTGTATATATTCATCAATTATTTTTAATTTAACCAGTTTGATGAGCTGCTATTTAGATTCATCATTCACATTGTTTGGAGCCTAGAGCACGTACAATAAGTTTTGTTTTTATTCTTTTTCTTCCCTTTTTTTTATTTTTTTTATTTTCTATTAGAAACCCTTCTTAAATTAGGAGTAAGGTCTGCGTTGTAATTATTGTCTTCCCCCTTTTTTTTTTAATTTATAATTTCCACCAGCAAATTATTCTAGGGAAAGAACAAACGCCACGTTTATATCTCAACAAACTTGATTCTCTTACTTAATATCTGAAAAATGAAAGAGCGTCTAAGTTAGAATTAAATATTCCCTCTAATCTAATGAGATTTATTAGATCAAACATTCTATATATTTCTAGTTACCGGACCTATAAATTAGAGCAAATACTCTACTTATAGCATCTGATACTTGTTGAATGTGGGGAAAGAGGTCTAATCTAATGAGATTTATTAGTTCTAGTACCTAGAAAAAAAAAATTAAGTATCAGATGCTAGAAAAAAAAAAATTTAAGTATCATATGCTATAATGTGAACTAATCCTCTCTAATAAGGGGTGTACATTCAACAAGGGTTTCTTCTTTTTTCCTCCTATCCCCTCCCCCCCAAACCAACCCCACCCCCTCTGTTTTTAATTTTGTTTTTTAATTATACTATTATACAATATACAGGCTCATGTTAGATGACTTTAATGAGCTATTAAGTAATCGATCAATTTTAATTTGCTTATTTAGATATTACACGGTATAAAATTCAAATTTTATAGGGTCGATATGAAATTGGGCCAAATTCTAAAATCAAGAGATACTTGCCCGATTAAGTCTAAGGCTAGTTTAGACTTCATAGCACCATTAATTCTGTTAAAATTTTTAAAGAGCAGTACAAACAGAAATAATAAGCTGAATTAAATTATATTTTGTACGAATCTTCTTCAAGGGAATTTTGCTATCCAATTAATAGAGGAGACATATATTGCCTAAAAAGAATAAATGTGGGGAAAGAGGTATTGATGAAGGAGTACTACAATAAATGCTTTTCCATTTAAAAGAAAAGATCCTCTAATGAAATAAGTTTTTGAGTTCGTTATGATATAAATGGACTCTATGCAAGTAATTTGTGGACGGGGATCCTATTTGTATAGGAATGACCCTTGTCACGCCCCTTTTTACCTCCAAAAAAGATATGTGTTTTATGAACTGTGGTGGATTAAAAATAAATTTTAATTAAAATGACAAATTTTTTATAGAGATTATTTTATTGACGGAGTCGTCACTTGGAATTGAGTTTTGGTGTTCCAATTCACCTTATTGAATCCCTAATCAAAAGAAAATTGACTCTACTTATTATTGGTCTGCGAAAATAAAGTCTGGGTAAGAAATTATGTTGACTGGGAAGAAGGTGTAAGGCATTCCCCGAGTCCCATGGTTCTAGCGTCGCTTGATTGACTACATTTAGCTTGAATTAATTTTAGACAAACTGTGATTTATAAGATTTTCATGTTTTTTTCTATGTCCGCTTTTATTACTTGATTATTAAAATTATTAAATAGTCCTACACTACTAGAAATTCGAAAAAAACCGTCAAAAAAATCGACCAAAGTTGGTCGGTAATGGCCAATAACCGTCCAAAACACGACCATTAACGTGTGGTCGTTATTTTGAAGGTCGGAAAGGCATACCGACCAAAGTTGGTCGGAAATTACCGACCAACTTTGGTCGTTCAATTAAATTCAACAAAATAAATTGCCAAAAAAACCGACCAAAGTTGGTCGGTATTTTAATTATGTAATTAAAAAATGCACCATCTAGGAATCGAACCGGGGTATGTATTGTGGCAGGATACTATTTACCACTAGACCATTGGTGCATTTTATTTTAAGACTGTCTTTTATTTCATTTATACTCTTTAATTATATTTTCTCACGAAAATAACCGAGCAAAGTTAGTCGGTTTTATTAAAAAATAAAATTACCGATCGAATTCGGTCGATTTTTTAAAATGACCGTCCGAATTAACCGACCGATTTCGGTCTGTTTTTTAATATTAATTTAAATTTATTTTAAATGAAAAACCGACCAAAGTTGGTCGGTTTCGTAAAAAAAATTAAAAAGTAAAATATTTGAAAAACCGATTAACTTTGGTTGATTTTTTGGTCGGTTTTTTGACAGACCATAATTGGTCGGTCGATCGTGGTCGGTGTTTGCCGAATTTTTAGTAGTGCTAACCGCACCACGCAAGCGAATGTGCAACCGAGGCGGAAAAAAAATTATAGCGTGCCCAATGTTTATCTAGCGCTTAAATTAATTACTAAGATTATTTAGTTACATAGTTAATTAAGCTACATAATTTAGAAGAAAATATGACAAATTAAAAATTATTTGAAAAGCTGATAATTAAAAATTCGGACCAACTTCATTTATTGGGTTTAAAATGGCATTGGGTCACTTTCTTTGTTATTGGGGCTGCTGGGCCAATTTTGGTGCAGTTACACTGCTGGCCCATTTTGAAAAACTTTAACATTGGGCCAGCCCTTAACTTGTTATAGTTGGGCCTGCAGAAATTTAGGTTTTGGCCTAGGATAATTTGAAATTGGGTTTGCATAGACAACCACTTGAAGGCTAGATTATTAACCCAACTATTTTACAATAGCCATTTCTACCAAGTCATGACCGTATAAACAACCAATTTTATCTTAATTAAGATCTAAATCAGAGTGGCAGGCCAAAAATCCAACACTAATCGATTTTCAATACTTTAAACATAAAGCATTCAAAACTAACCTCCATAAAAATACAAAAAAAAAATAGTTTCAACTACCTATGTAAAAGAAAGTTAATGTTAACTCACATCTAGCACGTTTCCAGGCTCAATCACAATCATAATATTTATTCTTAGACAAAATTGAACATATTCATGTTCCAACAATCCAAACTAAATTCAAATCTTTATTACTTCTGAAAGTATCTGCAATACAAAGTTAAAAAAATAACACTTGGATCGCAGAATTGTAAAAATACAGCCGTAGAATTAGCAAGAATAACAACAGAAATGGCGTTAAGATAGCCCAGAAAACCAACAAAGATGCTTGAAACTAGTGGCTAAGCAACTTCACAAATAGCCTGAAGGGTCTTTCTATTTTTCTCAAAGGTTTTGCACTCTAAGGGACACTCACAAAGCTCACAATTTTCACCTACTAAACATGATTTTACTGAAATTTTTCTCTCAAAATTCTCTCCTTTTTTCCCCAGCCCGTAGAGATCTCCGCTGCTACTCTAAAGATGTATGTATTAGAGAAAAATCAGGCATTTCACGAGTTTATGTATTTTTTCTGACAGATATTTCAACAAAATTTACTCTAAAATTAAAAAAGCAAGACTTTCTAGTTCAATCTTGTCCAGAAGAGAATATTTCAACCAAAATCTGCTCTTCACTATTGAAAGACAGACTTTTGTTCAAAAATTGTCCAAAAGTATATATTTTCTTACCAAACAATTGACTTTTGAATTTTGTACTAAAAACGTCTTTGAAGCAGTAAATAAGCAACCAAACAAGTACCCTATACTCTCAAGTATTCCTTCATTACGTCATCTTTCATCAATACAAAACTATTCTACTACTTCAACAAGTGAAAAAATAGAAAATTTAGCATTTCAAACTTCAAAAACTAATGCTAAAATTATTAATCAGAGAAAAAATAAAATCTAAAAAATAAAAATAAAATAAAAAAATCAGTCATGAAAAAAGAATAGGATTTTTACCATTTTATAATTCAAGTGACCGAAACAATGGTGGTATGCCAATTCGGTAGAACTTTAACTTTGAGCATAATTTTCTTATTGATAAATCGTGACCGCAAACTCTGGTAAGCTGAAGATCGGTCACGATATCATCAACAACAAAGCTGTGTTTCGAGTTTGAGGTCAGCCTAAGCAGAGGCGAGATAGTGATGGTGGCGGGCGGCGGGCGACGGGCGGCGACAGTGGTTTTCTTGGGGTGAAATTGACATCAATGGGTAGGTCTTGAGGAGCTCTATCCGTTGATATAGGTATTGCAAGGTGGTAGTGGCCGGAGCTTCAAGAATTTAGGCAAAGAAGTGGTGGCTAAAATTTTCTAGATCTAAAATTCAAAGAGTTTGAGGGGGTTTTGAAGGATTTGGTTTGGAGATATGGAAACAAGAGGTTGTGGGAATTACATGGTGTGAATTTGAGAGTGTTTGAAAGTAGTCCGCCGCCGGTGGACGATTTTCGGCGGCGGCGGAGAGGCAGCGGCTAGGGAGAAAAAGAGAGTGAAGAAAGAGAGAAGAGAGAGGAAGGAGAAAAGAATTATGGGTGGAAATGGGGGCAATTTTCAAATTTTTGAGGCTTTAAATACCTAGGCAGATATTGAATGAGAGACATTGGATCAAGATGGAATGGATGGGTAAGATTTGATCTTGCTTCATTTAGTGAAACGACGTAGTTTTATTATGAAACTACATTGTGTTGATCCCACTTTTGGCAAGCCAACAATTGGACTGGGTCAGCTGAATTGGGCTAAAAATTGGGTCTGATTTGTGCATAACTCAACTGAAAATGGCATTAATCCAAATCTTTAAACCCCTTAATAAATTAATTGATAATCTAATGCCAAAGTCTATAAATACACACAATAAACCTAAAAATAATGTAATGTAGGAGAAATAGAAAGAGCAAAAATTAGATGTTTACAGCTGTCCCTCTTTGCTCGAGAACATGAAGAATTTTCGTGCAAAGAAAGTGAATGCCATAGCTAATTTTTCTCGTGTGTAACTCCAATGAAAGCATTTATTTTTTAAAAACGTGACCGAACCTTGCTTCCGAGGTTTCCTACATATCCTTGGCTATAAATAAATCAGGTAAGTGTTGTTTTGGGAAATATTTGGTAGCTGGAACTACCAGGCACTGGAGTTAAGACTGATGCTGCTATTGTTGTTGTTGTTGTTACTGTTACTTGCTAAGAGTTACAATATTTCTATCTATGTATCTTCTGGAGTCAAATCTTGATTCTTGACCTGCTCACTTGCGTTGACCTTAGATTGGATCTTGACGCCCTTTGTAGAAAAGATTATGGCTCATTCTCAATTGCATGATTTCCCGATCAGAATTTGAGAAAATGAAACTTAAGAAGCTGGGTTGCTGACACATTATCAAAGATAACTCCAACTATCTTGTGATCGAAAAACTTCTCTCTTCTGATGAGAAACTGAAACTGCAAGCTTCAATCGTCACTTGTGCTATAAGGCGGGGCCTGTAAACCCATAAAAAATGAACAAAACAAACAAAATTTTTCTGCCCCAGTTTGGACTAGGGAAAGTTTGTGAGTTATTAGAGAAAGCTATAAAATATCTAACTTATTGAAAGGAAAACAAAGACAACAGTATAACCTAGCTATATGAGGATATACAACCACATGCTAGTACCTTGTGTTATCAAAAGGAAATGTAACCAGGGGCTGATACCCTGTATTACTAAAAAATAATATAATCAGGGTTTGGTACCCTGTATTACTGAAAGAATATAATTAGGGGTTGGTACCATGTATTACTGAGGAGGAATGTAACCATGAGTTGGCGCCTTGTATCACTAAGGAGAAATATAACCAGGGGTTAGTACCCTATATTACCAAAAAGAAATGTAACTAGGGGTTGGTACCGTGTATTACCGAAAGGAATATAACTAGGGGTTGGCTGCAACGACCCGACCGGTCGTTTCGATTATTACAACCCTGTTTTTCCATATATTTCTCAATTTATACTTTACAGTTATTTTATGACTTACCGGGTTAATTGGTTCGGGTCCGGTAAGGTTTTGGAATGAATTGGAACACTTAGTTCCAAGGTTTAAAGCTTAAGTTAAAATAGTGATCGGATACCGACTTATATGTAAACGACCCCGGAATAGAGTTTTGATGACTCCAATAACTTTTTATGGTGATTTTGGACTTAGGAGCGTGTCCGTAAAAGTATTTAGAGGCCCATAATGGAATTAGGCTTGAAATGAGGAAAGTCAAATTTTTGGGAAGTTTGACCGGGGGATTGACTTTTTGATATCGGGGTCGAAATCCGATTCTGAAAATTTTAATAGGTCCGTTATATCATTTATGACTTGTGTGCAAAATTTAAGGTTAATCGGACTTGATTTGATAGGTTCCAGCACCGTTTGTGGAAACATAAAATTTTAAAGTTCATTAGGCTTGAATTAGGGTATGATTCGTGGTTTTAGCATTGTTTGAGGCGATTTGAGGGTTCGACTAAGTTCATATGATGTTTTGAGACTTGATGGTATGTTTGGTTGAGGTCCTGAGGGGGCTCGGGTGAGTTTCGGGAGGTTAACAGATCATTTTTGGACTTAGCATGTTGGCTGAAGACTGCTGGTGTGTTTTTCTGGTTTTCTTCTTCGCGTTCACGAGAGGGTCTCGCGTTCGCGAAGAGGAGTTGGGTTGTGCATCGTGTTCGCGTTTGGGTATCGCGTTCGCGAAGGGAAAAATAGTGGGCATGGGTTTTTTCCTTTGCGTTCACGAAGGGGAGCTTGCATTCGTGAAGAAGAGCTCGGTAAAGCATCGCGTTCGCGAGCAGTGTCTCTTGTTCATGAAGAGCAATGCTGTGCAGCACGATTTTGTGCTTCGCGAACACGAGGGACCTGTCGCGTTCGCGAAAAAGAGAGGTCTGGACAGAAAGTTTAAGTTCTGAAAATGGGACTTCATTTTTGACGGATTGGAGCTCGGGAAGAGGGTGAGTTTTGGGAGATTTTCAAGGAAAATAACGGGGTAAGTGTTCTTAACTCATTATTGGTCAAATTACCCGAATCCATGATTGTTTTTAACATTTAATGGGTGAAATTAAATTGGAAAGATTAGAGAACTCTCTTGGTTTAATTTGAAGATTTGAGGGTCGAGTTGATGTCAGATTTTGGTAAAATTTGTATGGTTAGACTCATGTTGAATGGGCTTTCGGATTTTGTAACTTTTGTCAGGTTCCGAGACGTGGGATCCATGAGCTAATTTTGAGCTAAATTTCGGATTTTGTTGGAAAATTAGTATTTTCTTATGGAATTAATTTCAATAAATTTTATTGACTGAATCGAATTAATTGTGGCTAGATTCGAGGCGTTTGGAGGCTAATTCACGAGGCAAAGGCATAGCAGAATAAAGAATTACACGGTTTGAGGTAAGTAACACTTCTAAACTTGGTTATGAGGGTATGAATCCCCGAAATTTGGTATGATATAAATTGTTTGGAGGTGACACACACGATAGGTGACGAGCATGTAGACGTGCACCACAAAAATTGTGACTTGAATAAATCTTGTGCAGTTGTAAAATTAATGAATCATGTTATTATCTGAACATGTTCCACGTGTTAGAAAAATTGAGTCGAGTGTCACAACTCGTATTTTGGAGTTGTGATTTCGGCCAAGAACTGGCGAGAAAAGGTCCTTCTGATGGTCTGACGTAGAGCAGTCTACTCGGGCAACTTGGGCTTTTTAATTTTAAACATATATAAGGGGGGTATAGGTGATGAAAGCTCCGACCTGCCTCCCCCATACGTGCTGCCACCGAGCCGTATAGAACGAGCTGCCTTGGGGGCAAACCTCAAGGGCCTGCCTAGATGACTCAAAGGAGTGTCAAAGGTATCCACACGAGTTTGGGAACTCGTATGGAGCGCGACGCCTTTGGGCCAGCGTTGGGCATCAAAGTGGCGCTGGTGGCTCGAAGTGTGGGACGGCCAACCCCGTGGGCTGCCGAATGTTGGAACGAGACCTCCGTGCTGATTGGATACTTGACGCACCTGTCATAGGGGCATCATGTGTCGACTTGTGAGCATGGCTTTGGTTCAACCATGCAAGCAAGGGTCCGTTGGCCTAAAGGTGCAGGTGTGGGCGACACTGCACTACTTCGGGATAGAAGCGTGCTGCAAGAGGGATATGTATGGGCATGGCACGAAAGACGAGCATGACAATGGCCAAGGTCTAAAGGTTTCCTTACTCGGGCGAGGCACGAGCTAGTCGCGGATGTACTAGGCGAGTGTCAAGCTTGAGGATTGGGCTGTGCACGCGGGAGCGATGCTCAGTCTTAGGCTAAGGACAAGGCATGTCCTAAGCCAATCCCCCAGGGTGCTCATGGATTGTTATCCTAAGATGAAGCACCATGAAATGTCTAGGGCCAAGGGCCTAGGTATCTTACGGGCGACACAAGTTGGGACGAGCCCCACTAACAGGCACAGGATCGTGCTTGGGAAATCCTGAGACAGGAAGAAGGCTGGCCCGCGGCGAGGGGAGCCGCGGGCACCGCACGGGCGAGCAAGTGCCGCTACCCAACGTGAGGATTTAGGCCCGTGACACTTGGTATCAGAGCTGATTAAGGCCATACTATGCCATGGCATAACGTCAAGGCAAAGGGTGGATATGGCGAGTGCATTTTGGATTTCAGTGCCGAGATCACGTCAAAGCAGAGATTGATGTTCAGATACCACTAAAGATCGAGAACCCGATACTGATGATCGACGAAAGAAATGGGTGATTCCATTGTCTTTTAAAGTCTAGGTCGCTACTGAATGAGGTGATATACCGATGAGTCGGATAGCCAAGAGAATGCCATGTTTGCCAGGTCGTGCAACCATATTGCAAAAGAGTGGGAGCCTTGGACTATAAATTTGGGGCATGATCATAGCGGAGATCTTGCCAAGGATGCGTGCAACGCATCATGTTGAGTGTCTTTCCTTCGGGAGAAGACTTTGGGTTGCCTGAGGGCATTGCCAAGGTGAGGAAACGAATTCGAGGGTATAGCGAAGCTTCGAAATGGGGCGAGTTTCCAAGTTAGAAGGTGTCATCATTCTGGAAAGGGGTATGTCGAATGATCGGGGACCGAGAGTGTCCAAGTGCGAGGCACACCGAACCGGGAAGCCGTGCTAGAAGGGACAAGAGGGCACCTGTCTATAGGGCGAGTATTGAAGTACTATCGGGAGAATTGGCTACTTGCTGAGGAAGTGACAACTGGAAAACAAAGAGCTTTGTTCGGAAATGCGGCAATTCTATAACTTTGGGAATGTAGTACTCACCAAAGGTCGTCCCAAGTGCTGGCCGAATGCCAAGTGGGACGACAGAGCTAAGATGTATCCTCCACATTGAGTGTGGGCGGATCCCGCCTATGCAAGAGGCATATGGGCGAAGTCGTGGGTCTGGAAGCAAACACATCTTCAAGTTAGTGAAGGCAAGAGAAAGCTACGGGAGAGGAATGCTACGTGAGCTATGCCAAGAGGGCGTCTTAATGCTACGGGAGAAAAAGGCTACGGGAGCCATGCCAAAGAGGGCATCTTAAGGCTATGGGAGCGACGTCAAAAGAGCACATTGATGTGCTAACCTGTGAAGGAAAGATTCAGACGGACATGAAGAACGTGAGAGTCATGGTGAGATTGACTAGTGTGGGTCAATAAGAAAGTTAGACACCAGAGGGTGCAAGTGCGGAGGCACTTTCCTAGTAAGCATCGAAAGGCGATGAAGTGCAGAGGCACGCTTGGAAGATACTTGGGGGAGAAGTGCATGGGGCACGACTCCTTTTGAGAAAGGACTTCGAGGAAGTCCAACCCACAGGACAAAGGGAGCTTGAATGGGCATACCTGAGGGGGGCAGACTCCGGGATGTCTTAAGCCATGATGTGTCATCGGGGACGATGACATTAGGAGTGTGGGAGGATGTCACAACTCACCTTTTGGAGTTGTGATTTCGGCCAAGAACTGGTGAGAAAAGGTCATTCTGATGGTCTGATGTAGAGCAGTCTACTCGGGAAACTTGGGATTTTTAATTTTAAGCATATATAAGGGGGGTTTAGGTGATGAAAGCTCCGACCTGTCTCCCCCATACGTGCTGCCACCGAGCCATATAGAATAGGCTGCCTAAGGGGAAAACCTCAAGGGCCTGCCTAGATGACTCAAAGGAGTGTCAAAGGTATCCACACGAGTTTGGGAACTCGTATGGACGGCGCGACGCCTTCGGGCCAGCGTTGGGCATCAAAGTGGCACTGGAGGCTCGAAGTGTGGGACGGCCAGCCCCGCGGGCTGTCGAATGTTGGAACGAGACCTCCGTGCCGATTGGATACTTGACGCACCTATCATAGGGGCATCATGTGTCGACTTGTGAGCATGGCTTTGGTTCAACCATGCAAGCAAGGGTCCGTTGGCCTAAAGGTGCAGGTGTGGGCGACACTGCACTACTTCAGGATGGAAGCGTGCTGCAAGAGGGCTATGTATGGGCATGGCACGAAAGACGAGCATGACAATGGCCAAGGGCTAAAGGTTTCCTTACTCGGGCGAGGAACGAGCTAGTCGCGGATACACTAGGCGAGTGTCAAGCTTGAGGATTGGGCTGTGCACGCGGGAGCGATGCTCAGTCTTGGGCTAAGGACAAGGCATGTCCTAAGACAATCCCCCAGGGCGCACATGGATTGTGATCCTAAGATGAAGCGCCACGACATGTCTAGGGCCAAGGGCCTAGGCATCTTACGGGCGGCACAAGTTGGGGCGAGCCTACGGGCGAGCCCCACTAACAGGCACAGGATCGTGCTTGGGAAATCCTGGGACAGGAAGAAGGCTGGCCCGCGGCGAGGGGAGCTGCGGGTGCCGCACGGGCGAGCAGGTGCCGCTACCCAACGTAAGGATTTTGGCCCGTGACATGAGGCTCTTATTAAATATCGTGTTTAGGCTATGTGCCAATATTTTGGGACCCATAGGGTCGTGTTGCTGTTGAATTGATTGTTTCAAAAATATACATTTCATACTCAGTCATATTCGTCCATTGTGAGGATATTTATGGGATCGCGCTGCGCACCGTAGCAGGCCATATTGGCTTTATATATGTTATTAATAAATGGATCGGGGCTGCCCGCGTGCAACACGCCTTATAGGCTTTACTATTTTATAGATCGGGGCTGCCCGCCTGCAGCATGCCTTATAGGCTTAGTTATTATACGGATCGGGACTGCCCGCATGCAGTAGGCCATATAGGCTTTATATCACGCTTGGGCTGAAGGAGCCCCTCAGGAGTCTGTACACAACCCAGTGAGCGTAGATGATTATATATATTCGGGATGGATTTTTCAGGGCATGGACTTGCCTTACTTATTTATTTTTTAATAAATTTACCTGGACATAGATCTTGTCCGTATCATTTACATTTGGGGATAAATTACCCTAGGGCTGGATTGGCCTTATACGATACTGAGTGACTGACTATCAGTCGATGTGTATTTATATACGGATTGGAACATCCTTGGGCTGGATTGGCCATAAACAGTACCGAGTGACCGAATAATTGGTGACCAGTATTTACTTCAGGTCTTTCTACTAAGATGTCATATTCTTCATATCATACAATATTGATCTATTTCACTTGTACTGAGTTTAACTTGAAAGCATGCCTACATTTTTGTACCATTATTTATACTGGACTGTACCTGCAGAGCTCGTCACTACTTTCAACCTAGAGGTTAGTCTTGTTACTTATTGAGTTAGTTGTACTCATACTACACCCTGGACCTCGTGTGCAGATCCAAGTGCTCCCGGATACGGCAGCTGCTAGATTTCGAAGTTAATTCTGTTGGGAACTATCAAGGTAGTTACTTGACGTCCACAGACTCGATTCCTTTCCTGTTTAATTATTGTACTGTTCTATATTTTCAAACAGTGAATTTTATTCGTCACATTTTGTATTCATATTTAGATGCTCATGTACTCATTGACCCGGGTTTTGAGAGTGTTATATTTGAAATTGTGAGTTTCTTCTGCTGGATTTAAATATTTTGTTTTCAAACTTAAAAGATATGATGGTTTATTGAGATTGTTGGCTTGCCTAGTATTGAGATAGGCGCCATCACGACAGGTGAGATTTTGGATCGTGGCAAGTTGGTATCAGAGCCTAGGTTACATAGGTCTCACGAGTCATGAGCAGGCTTAGTAGAGTTTTGCGGATCAGTACAGAGATGTCTGTACTTATCTTCGAGAGGCTGCCGAACCCTTAGAAAATTTCACTTTATTGTATTGAGTCGTGCGAACTTGTTGATTCTGAAAACTAAAAAAATCCTTTTATTCTATTCTCTCACAGATGTTGAGGACACGTACTACGAGATCGGACGGTCAGCAACTAGTGCCACCAGTTAGGGCCGCGAGAGGCCGGGGCCGTGGTAGAGGCCAGGGCCGAGGTAGATGTCGAGGTGTAGCTCGTACCACAGTGGGACCAACACCTGTAGTACCACCAGTTGCACCCGCTTAGGCACCAGCTGTGCTTATTGAGATTTCAGGCCTTCAGCAGACTTTGGCCAAGATACTGACAGTTTGCACTGGCCTTGCTCAGGTGGTTTCGGCTCAGGCCACACCTTCCCCTTCTCAGGCCGGGGGAGGTACTCATACCCCTATTTCCCGTACTCCAAATCAGGTAGTACAGGGACTTCAGATGCCGGGGGGCAGTACCAGCCCATCCAGTTGCAGCCGGTCATGCCCCTGTAGTCTCTTTTATGGTAGATGATGAGCAAAGAAGACTTGAGAGATTTGGGAGGCTTCAGCCTCTATCATTTAGAGGTGCTGAGTCAGAGGATGCTTAGGGTTTTTTGGATAAATGCTAGCGGATGCTTCGGACAACAGGTATTCTAGAGACCAGTGGGGTCTCGTTCACTACTTTTTAGTTTTCTAGGGCTGCTTTCAGATGGTGGGAGGCTTATGAGAGACGCATGCCAGTCGGTGCAGTGCCACTTATATGACAGGAGTTATCTATTCTCTTTTTGGAGAAGTTCGTGCCACAGTCTCGTAGGGAGGAGCTGCGCAAACAGTTTGAGCAGCTTCGACAGGATGGTATGTCTGTGACCCAATAAGAGATGAGGTTTTCTGAGTTGGCTCGTCACACAATTGGATTGGTTCCCACTGATAGGGAGAGGATTAGGAGGTTCATTGATGGCCTCACATATCAACTACAATTGCTTATGACTAGGGAGGGGGTATCTGGTGCAACTTTTGACGAGGTGGTTGACATTGCTCGATAGATAGAGGTGGTCCATAGCCAGGAGCGTGGTGACAAGGAGGCTAAGAGGCTTCGAGGTTCGGGCGGTTTTGGTGGGGTACCTTTTGGAGGGCAGTTCTACCACAACAAGGGACGTCCAGTTCACCGTGGTGCATCATCTAGCCATAGTTCATACAGTTCTTATCAGAGTCAGTAATCTCTCAGTGCACTTCTAGCCCCGAGTACACCTCGTGCACTATCAGTTCAGGGATCATATGTACCAGGTCCTTTTGGTAGTTATTCTGGTTCCCGAGGTCCGCCTCAGAACTCGCCACCATTTTTCGAGATGGAGTGCTATGAGTATGGAGAGATGGGTCATGTGAGGAAATATTGTCCCCACCATACGCGATGTACAATTCAGCAGATGAGTCAGGCTACTACTTCTGCACCAGTTGCTCCACCACCCGTCCAACTAGCTCGGGGTGGGGTTCAGTCAGCTAGGGGTCGTCCAAGAGGAGGAGGCTGATCCGGTGGTGGTCAGGGCCGATTCTATGCTTTTCCTGCCAGACCAGATGCTGTTGTTTCAGATGCAGTGATCACATGTATTGTCTCAGTGTGCCACAGGGAGGCATCTATATTATTTGACCTTGGCTCCACATATTCGTATGTTTCATCATATTTTGTTCTTTTTTTAGATATGCCCCGTGAGTCCTTAGTTTCACCTGTTCATGTATCTACGCCGGTGGGCGATACTATAATTGTGTACCGTGTGTATCACTCATGTGTGGAAATTATTAGGGGACGAGACCAGAGGTGATCTTTTATTGCTTATTATGGTCAATTTAGATATTATCTGGGTATGGTGAGATATCAGATGTTTTGTCATATGGATTTGGGCCAATTGGGGGAGTCTGCTATCTACGCTTTAATTGCGCAATTATGCGCGGTATTGGTTTCGTTCCTAGGTACACTTGTGGATTAGTTATGGCTTGTAGAGGTTGAGATCAGGGATGACTTGAGTAAGAAAAAAAAATTCTTGAATGCGGGTTATATTGTACTTTATGAAAAAAAATCATGAGATGATTAAATTGTTATTTTGAAGGATGTAGTGCGCACGGAGTATGAATTTGATTGGTGGTGTTAAGGCAGGGTTACTTCTTTGGGGGCTATTGTGCTAATGGGGACTAGTGTCTTTCGACTTGTTCGGGCAGTGCAATTTAGATTTGAGCATAGTGGGTGACTTTTGAAAGGGTTATAATGGTTTTAAAATGTATAGGTGTCAATTGAAATTTTTTCGGAATTTGTATATCGCCAAAATCAGTTATTTGCACCGGATGGTGCGGGGCTTGCGGTAATTCTGTATGACTATGGATTCCACATTCCAGTATAAGAAGGGTAAAAGAATAATTTTAAATTCACATGGGATATTTTCAGAGTGGGCATTTCAGTTGTGGTACTTATGGGGGTGCTTAAGAAGAATACAGTACCTTATGGGCATTAGGGTGATGCGATTTTATGTCAGGATGTCTTGTAGTGAGTTTAGGGCAAGGATCGTAATGTTTTGACAAGGGGATATGATAACTGGAGGGTAATTGAGAAGAAGAATCTAAGAAAATAGGGCAACCAGGTATGTAATTTGCTTGTGACTCAGAGTTTATAATGAGATCCTTGTGCTTGTCACATGATGACATGATGGATGTGGTGTGTTGTGCGGGATTAAGATTTACATGTACAAGGTGGCAGTTCTTTCTTGAAGGGAAGGTCATGAATTATAGACAACATGGTCAGTTTCAGATATTTAGATGAATGTTATAACTGCTCGGTAATCCGTGAGAAGGGTGCATATTTCAAAAGGCGCATTCTGTTCTGACTTTCGAATGTCAGCGGTATTGCGATACTCACCTAGTTAATAGACTACTGATATACGAGTTATTGATATATGGCACAAAGGAATCATAGGAATATTCCTAGTGGGATGATCGTGCATGAAAGATGTGATAGCTATGCGAGTGCTGTAGTTATGATCAGTTACGATGGTTCATGTGTGCTTATGTGATTTCTCATGTATAATATGATTAGATTAGAGGCCTGTGACCATGCCAGTCGGATTATGTTATTGGAACGTGAGTTGTCCGTGTAGATCCATGTACTGATATTTTTGGCATGTGAGTTATCCGTGCTGGTACAAATATTTATATTATTGGCATGTGAGTTGTCCGTGCGGGTCTAGATATTGATACTATAGCACGTGAGTTATCCGTACGAGTGATGTTAATGTGAGCTCTAGAAGAGCTGATTACTGTTATTAAATTTGTGTGTCTTAATTCTACTATATATAATGAGCTTATAGCATTACAGTTGTGGTGGTGCTGGTTGAACTTCCAATACGGTTCTCTACTTTGAGACATCTTCCATTTTGGGTACAAGGTTGCGCAGCTACGGATTGAGTTTTATTGGTGTGGCATGTCAATGGGATAGTTGTGTTTAATAAAATAAGGTCATTGGACCTAGAATGGGTACTATCAGGTTTGATTACAATATATTGGGAGGATAATATTGAAAGTCGGCTTAGAAAGTGATTATGGTTCTGGTTGGGGTGGGAGAGCTCCATGACTTGTCGATATGATATGATGTTATGAGATTTCGCATGTTTCTTTCATTATCAGCAGTGTGCGAAAGTTTTAGAACGAGGTTTCGTTTGATATGGGGTTTAATACTATTACCGGATTACTTTGGAGTAGTTAATGTGATCGAAAATGGTGCTGCGAGCATGCGAGTTGTGTAGTATGTTAAGTGATTATATCTGGGGTTATGGTTATGGATCAATACAGCTTGTTCAGACTTATACAGCATGTTGATGTGAGATTCAGGTCTTGAAAAGAAATTCTGAATGTTTGAAATTGAATTCCAAAGTTTATGGGCTAAGGTTGAAGTAATGGTTTTTAATTACGTTGTGTTGTCAGGCCTATACAATTTACTCAGAATATGGTGGCATGGGATCACCCCCGGGCATGTGCGTGGTAGATAGAATAGTGACGTGATGGCTTGGAAACAACTCTTGGCACGTTCGAGGACGAACGCATGTTTAAGTGGGGGAAAATATAATGACTCGGCCGGTTGTTTTGAGTATTACAGCCTCATTTCCCCATTTACTGCTCAATTTATGCTTTACAATTGTTTTATGACTTACCAGGTTAATTGGTTCGGGTCCGGTGAGGTTTTGGAATGAATTGGAACACTTAGTTCCAAGGTTTAAAGCGTAAGTTAAAATAGTGACTGGATGTCTACTTATGTGTAAACAACCCTGGAATGGAGTTTTGATGATTCCAATAGCTCCATATGGTGATTTTGGACTTAGGAGCGTGTCAGGAAAATTATTTGGAGGTCCGTAGTGGAATTAGGATTGAAATGGCGAAAGTCGAATTTTTGGGAAGTTTGACAAGGGAATTGACTTTTTGATATCGGGGTCGAAATCCGATTCTGAAAATTTTAATAGGTCCCATATATCATTTATGACTTGTATGCAAAATTTGAGGTTAATTAGACTTGATTTGATAGGTTCCGGCATCGTTTGTGGAAACTTGAAATTTCAAAGTTCATTAGGCTTGAATTGGGGTATGTTTCGTGGTTTTAGCGTTGTTTGAAGTGATTTAAGGGTTCGACTTAGTTCGTATGATATTTTGGGACTTGATGGTATGTTTGGTTGAGGTCCCGGGGGGCTCGGGTGAGTTTCGGGAGGTTAACAGATCATTTTTGGACTTGGCATGTTGGCTGAAGACTGCTGGTGTGTTTTTCTGGTTTTTTTCTTCGCGTTCGCGAAGAGGAGCTGGGTTGTGCATCGTGTTCACATTTGGGTATCGCGTTCGCGAATGGAAAAATAGTGGGCATGGGTTTTTGCCTTCGCGTTCGCGAAGAAGAGCTCGGTAAAGCATCGCGTTTGCGAGCGGTGTCTCGCGTTCGCGAAGAGCAATGTTGGGCAGCACAATTTTGTGCCTCGCGAACGCGAGGGACATGTCATGTCCGCGAAAAAGAGAGGTCTGGACAAAAAGTTTAAGTTCTGAAAATGGGACTTCGTCCCATTTTCCATTTTTGACGGATTGGAGCTCGGGAAGAGGCGAAATTTGGGAGATTTTCAAGGAAAATAACGGGGTAAGTGTTCTTAACTCATTATTGGTCAAATTACCGGAATCCATGTATGTTTTTAACATTTAATGGATGAATTAAGTTGGAAAGATTAGAAAACTCTCTTGGTTTAATTTGAAGATTTGAGGGTCGAGTTGATGTCGGATTTTTGTAAAATTGGTATGGTTAGACTGGTGGTTGAATGGGCTTTCGTATTTTGTAACTTTTGTCGGGTTCCGAGACGTGCGACCCACATGCGATATTTGAGCTAAATTTCGGATTTTGTTGGAAAATTAGTATTTTCTTATCGAATTAATTCCAATAAAATTTATTGACTGAATCGAATTAATTGTGGCTAGATTCGAGGCGTTTGAAGGCCAATTCACAAGGCAAAGGCATAGCGGAGTAAAGAATTACACGGTTTGAGGTAAGTAACACTTCTAAACTTGGTACTGAGGGTATGAATCCCCGAAATTTGGTATGATATAAATAGTCTGGAGGTGACACACACGATAGGTGACGAGTATGTAGACGTGCACCACATAAATTGTGTCTTGAATAAATCTTGTGTAGTTGTAAAATTAATGAATCATGTTATTATCCGACATGTTCCATGTGTTAGAGAAATTGAGCCGAGGCTCTTATCAAATATCGTGTTTAGGCTATGTGCCAATATTTTGGGACCCATGGGGTCGTGTTGCTGTTGAATTAATTATTTCAAAAATTTACATTTCACACTCAGTCATATTCGTCTATTGTGAGGATATTTATGGGAACGAGCTGTGCACCGCAGTATGCCATATTGGCTTTATTTATGTTATCAATAAATGGATCGGGGCTGCCCGCCTACAGCAGGACAAAATGGCTTTACACATTATTATTATATGGATCGGGTCTGTCCGCCTGCAGCAGTCCTTACAGGCTTTACTATTTTATGAATCGGGGCAGCCCGCTTGCAACATGCCTTATAGGCTTTGTTATTATACGGATCGGGACTGCCCGCCTGCAGTAGGCCATATAGGCTTTATATCACGCTTGGGCTGAAGGAGCCCCTCCGGAGTCTGTACACACCCTTAGTGAGCGTAGATGATTATATATATTCGGGATGGATTTTCCAAGGCATAGACTTGCCTTACTTATTTATATTGTAATGAATTTACCTGGACACAGATCTTATCCGTATCATTTACATTTGGGGATAAATTACCCCAGGGCTGGATTGGCCTTGTACGATATTGAGTGACTGACTGTTAGTCGATGTGTATTTATATACGGGTTAGAACACCCTTGGGCTGGATTGGCCATAAAAAGTACCGAGTAACCGAATAATTGGTGACTAGTATTTACTTGAGGTCTTTCTACACTCTGCACCTCGTGTGAAAATCCAGGTGCTCCCCGATACGGCGGCTGCAAGATTTCGAAGTTAATTCTGTTGGGAACTATCAAGGTAGCTGCTTGACGTCCGCAGACTCGATTTCTTTCCTGTTTAATTATTGTATTGTTCTATATTTTTAGACAGTAATTTTTAACCCTCAGACTTTGTATTCATATTAGATGCTCATGTATGCAGTGACACTGTGTTTTGGGTGTGTTATATTTGAAATTGTGAGTTTCTTCTGCTGAATTTAATTATTTTTTTTCAAACTTAAAAGATATGGTGGTTTATTGAGATTGTTGGCTTGCCTAGTATTGATATAGGCGCCATCATGACAGGTGAGATTTTGGGTCGTGACATTAGCACCATGTATAACTAAGGAGACATGTAACCAGGGGTTAATACCATGTATTACTGAACGGAATGTAACCAGGGGTTGGTACCCTGTATTAGTAAAATAAATGTAACCAAGGGTTGGTAACCTCTATTATTGAACGGAATGTAACCAACGGTTGGTACCCTATTTTATTGAAAGGGATGTAACTAGGGGTTGGTACCCTATGTTACTGAAAAAGTGTTGAATCCATCTAGGTAAAAAGGTTCTACCTGAGTTGAGCTACGTAAAATAGCATGAACGAAGAGTACTTCTACTCGGAAATATGAGCTGGATCCCCCTAAGCAAAAAGGTTCTACCAGGGTTAAGCTACGTAAAATAAACCTCAGCGAAAAGTACTTCTTCTCGGAAGTATGAGCTAGATCTACCTAGGTTAAAATGGTTTTACCCGGGTTAAGCTACGTAAGATAGTTAGAGCAAAGAGTACTTCTATTTGAAAATATGAGCTGGATCCCCCTAGGCAAAAAGGTTCTACCCGAGTTAAGCTATGTAAGACAACCTGAGCGAAGAATACTTCTACCCGAAATTATGAGCTGGATCCCCCTAGGCGAAAGGTTCTACCTGGATTAAGCTACGTAAAACAGCCTGAGCGAAGAGTACTTCTACCCGTAAATATGAGCTGGATCCTCCTAGGTGAAAATGTTCTACCTGGGTTAAGCTACATAAACCAGCCTGAGCTAAGAGTGGTTCTACCAGGAAACATGAGTTGGATCCCCTTAGGCGAAAAGGTTTGACCTGGGTTAAGCTACGTAAAACAGCCTAAGCGAATAACACTTCTACCCGGAACTATGAGCTAAATTACCCTAGGCGAAAAGGTTCTACCTGGGTTAAGCTACGTAAAACAACCTAAGCGAATAACACTTCTACCCGGAAATATGATCTGAATCCCCCTAGGCAAAAAGGTTCTACCTGGGTTAAACTACGTAAACAACCTAAGCGAAGAGTACTTCTACCCGGTAATATGAGTTGGATCCCCCTAGGCGAAAAGGTTCTACCTGGCTTAAGCTACATAAAAGAGCCTGAGCGAAGTGTACTTCTACCTGGAAATATGAGCTGGATACCTCTATGGGAAAAGGTTCTACCTGGGTTAAGCTATGTAAAACAACCTGAGCGAATAGTACTTTTACCCGGAAATATGAGCTGAATCCCCCTAGGTGAAAAAGTTCGATCTGGGTTAAGCTACGTAAAACAGCCTGAGCGAAGAGTACTTCTACCCGGAAATATAAGCTGGATCCCGCTAGGCGAAAATGTTCTACCTAGGTTAAGCTACATAAAAGAGCCTGAGCGAAGTGTACTTCTACCCGAAAATATTAGCTGGACCCCCCTAGACGAGAAAGTTCTACCTGGGTTAAGTTACGTAAAACAAATCTGAGCGAAGAGTACATCTACCCGAAAATATGAGCTTAATCCCCCAAGGCGAAAAGGTTCTACCTAGGTTAAGGTACGTAAAACAGCCTGAGCGAAGAGTACTTTTACCCGAAACTATGAGCTGAATCCCCCTAGGCGAAAAGGTTCTACCTGGGTTAAGCTATGTAAAACAGCCTCAGTGAAGAATACTTCTACCCAGATATATGAGCTGAATACCCCTAGGTGAAAAGGATCTGCCTGGGTTAGACTACATAAAACAACCGGAGCGAAGAGTACTTCTACCCGAAAATATGAGCTAAATACCCTTAGGCGAAAATGTTATACTTGGGTTAAGCTACGTAAAACAACATGAGCGAATAGTACTCCTATCTTGAAATATGAGCTGAATCCCCCTAAGCAAAAAGGTTCTACCTGGGTTAAGCCACGTAAAGCAGCCTGAGCGAAGAGTACTTCTACCCGAAAATATGAGCTGGATCCCCCTAGGCGAAAAAGTTCTACCTGGGTTAAGCTACATAAAACTGCATGAGTGAAGAGTACTTATACCCGAAACTATGAGCTGAATCCTCCTAGGCAAAAAGGTTCTATCCGGGTTAAACTACAAAAATGGTCTGTATGAATAATAGTGATGCATGATAAAAATAAAGAAATTGGAGATTTTGTGTAAACTTACCTTTTGTGACATTAGTCCTTTAAGAATTTCCATTCTGCACTGATTTGTTCCTGCTTCAAACAAAGAAAAATTGTGAATTTGAAAAGTGGTGGTCGGTTTGTGGCCATGATGTCTTTGGCAGCTTGGCTTTATGCCCATTCGCTTCTGGAAGACCGACTGTATTGGTAGTTGGCTCCAATGCTGGTAGACTCTATTGTTTCTTTCGAAAGACTTTTGTTCTCTGTACCAACCCTGATTGTGTTTGTGGCTCAATCCGCCTTATCCCAAAAAGAACACACATTTTTAAAACCATTTTTTTCTTATATCTGGCATGGCTTTTGTTTTAAAGTAATTTGTCTATTAGAGCGAATCACAACTGGATATGCTTTTTGCATGATGTGCATACACCAAAGTCTTTGTTCGATACTACAGGAAATCCATGATTAATCTTGCAGTCTTTTCTTTGCTTGCTTTTGACAAGTAGGCCAATAGGCGTATTTTTGGGAGGAACCTTTATATTGCACGAATCCTCAAGATATGTCGATTGTAATAACTGAGTGCATGTTGCTCCCTCGACAGTGTTATCTTGAACGTTCTAGCCAGAATTTGCTTTGTGCAACTGAAAAGTTGGTAGAAGATTTTGAAATCCTTTCTTGCTTATTTTGATGAGGACTGACTCAAAAGCAAAAAGACAAAGTTATGCAGAAATAGAAGGAAGTAATTTTTAACAAGAGACGTAACTTTTATGGGAAAGGAATAAAAGAAGGGGCTCATGTGAGTGTGGTAGCCAGCCTTAGTGATCATGACATGCATTTTGGACTTCACGACGTGAGCTTTCAAAACAATCTAACCTTTCCTCTTGTCATTCCTTCGAGCTTTGAAATCGAGCATCTTTGTGCCAATTAATTTGCATCAGACTCACGACTCACCTTAGACTAGTGGTGCTCCGAGGGATTTTCACCAACAAGTCTCTCTCATTTATTTATCTCTACTTACCGTCGTCTTAAAGTGCCCGTGAAGGTTTTCCTAGTTAGGATCTTTTTTTTTTGCTTTCTAGTGTGAACAACTTGATAGTGTTCTATGTCGTATGACAATTGTTGCTCATTTTATGCTTCTTTTAGAATTCTTGAAGGTTTATGAGGAGGTCTTTATTTGGAAGGCTTTTGGATATGGTTAGAAAGAAAGGACGGTATGAAGGCTCAAAATAGACTCAATATGATGGGGTTGTACACTTACAACTCTTGGAATCGGCTCTTTAAAAAGAAAAAAACTAATACAAACTCATGCCCCAGTTTTAGATATTGGATTTTTTTGGCTGGACTGAACCCTCGTATAGAACTGCCTGCGTATCCTTTAAAGGAATCAAGTCAAAGGTAGTTCAAACATCTGACCTAACTATTTCTTTTTCATTTTTTTAATTTTGATTAATGCCCCAGCTCTTATGTTCTAGGGGCATGGACCTTAGACTATTTATTTTTGGACATTTGACTATAGACTTGATTCCAAGAGGGGGGGGGGGGGGTCAAATATTATATCATAGGCTCAAAAGGGGTAACAAGTGGTATAAAGTGTCTGGGTAGCAGAAAAAGGGCCTCTTAGCCTCGAGAACGCCAAACATATTATTTCTTCACAATTATGACATTGATAAACATGTTGTCTTCTAGGTCTTGTCCAGCGTAAAGCTGTATGAGCAATAATTTCCTCGCAGGGAATGACCTTTGTCAATTTGGGTGACCTTTCTTTCTTGATATGGAAGTGTGCATTTCGATACTGATTGATTCGTTTCAAATTATATGTATTGCACCTTCTATTGAAAAACACTTTCTATCTTTTAGTGCTAAACAGACTTCAAACCATTCGATCATCCTTAAGCCTGATCTTCACAACAATTTATAGTTAGAGATCCTTAACCTCCATGGGTATGATTGCTTTGGTTCCACGTATACTTGGCTTATACTTATTTTCGAAGTGTTTCAACTCTTTATTCATCTTCAAAAGTGTCTCTTTCTTTTAGTTATCAAATTCAAGACTAGATCAATTTTCTAAAATCTGGCCGAAATTTTCGCATGCATGTCAAATGACTTGGAAGAATTCTCATATCTCCCTATCATCATATATCGTCTCACACCAAGCATATCCTGTTGCTTAAACCTAGTAAGAGTCAACCAACATTTGTTTCTGCTTTTCACCACAAAACTGTGTACTTGTCTTTTCGTGAACTTAGTTGGATCAACAATAGCGGTGCTTATTCCCATGGTTGAGAACATGATAGAGTGATCCTGGATTGTTTTCTTGATTCACCATTGCAAACCAACAAACCGACCACCTTTAACTAGCTTTTATTTCAAAACAACAAGCATGTTAGAATGAACACTCTTCTTCTCTCTTTTTATTTACCACTTTGTTTTTCAAAATCATTCAATCGAACCTGATGTGGGTTCCCAACGTATCATGTGGGAACATGAATCAGATCTTGCGTAGTTTGAGAAGATCAGGAATAAAATAAATAAACTAACTCTTACTCTTATACAATTCAGACCATGATAACTCCTAACAAGGAAAATATTATTTTGGGAATTGTTGAAAGAAAGACTTCTAAAGAATTTTTTTTTGGATTTCAAATTTTTGTTGGAATTGTTGAAAGAAAGACTTCTAAAGAAGAAAGAACACGTTTTTTGATTTTGAATTTTTGTCTTTGAATTTCCGAAAATATTTTTGGATTTTGAGTTTTCTTTTTAATTTTTAAAAGAAAAACTAGTGAACAAGAACAAAAATATTTTGAAATTCATATATTTTTTTTTATTTTATTTTTGTTTTTTTAAATTTCTGGATTTGATGTCTCAAAGATAGATTTAAAGAAAAATATTTTTGGATTTTTGAAAATTGGGGTCGGACCCGATAAAGGTTGCCTATGTATCTCACATCCGGTGAGAATCAAACCCGCATAATTCGGTCAAAAATAGAGAAAACAAAATGACTAATTTTGAAAATTTTGATTATTACAATGTTGTTTTTTTAAAAAAAAATCACCTTACATCGAACATTTCGAAAATGTTAGTAAAAATTGGGTATTTGTACCTAACCGGGGGAATGATTTTTTATTTTCAACTCTACTCTAATTTTTGTAAAATCGGTCAATAATGCAAGCAAGACTTCCAAATGATTTTGCAAGTAGCACATAAGTGAACATGATGGTCTAAAAAAGGATACCTGTCATAGATGAGCCCGGCCCTTGTGTCGCGATTCGCTATGTCAAATGCACATGATGCAATATAACGATCCTACTAGGAATAACCAAGCATGTGGCTTGTTCTTCTAGGTTTTAAAAATCCTAGGGGATGAGGTGTATCTAGACTGACATAAAACGAGCGAACAACTCGAGTTGGGAAGGGGTAGCATACCGGGAGCAATATTTCTCCGGCTTAACTACTGGACCCTCCCCGTTCTTAAACATGGGTGACTAATAATCCTTCACTGGGAGCTCAGGCCCATCGCCTTTATCTCAAAAATAATGGGCGCGTATCCGCGATTCCACGGTTATATTCAGAAGAATCAGAGGTGGTGCGTGAGAAGACAGTTTATATGTACAGTTCATCTATATGAAAGCGATAAAAAGCGGACAAGTAGCACATTAGGCCCAAATAAATCACAATATATACACAAATTAATAAAGCCAAATAAAGTCAATGTACAAGCTCGAATTCTTGAAGTCTCCAGCAGTGTCGCCATAGTTGTCACACCCCTTTTTACCACCAAAAACGATATGTGTTTTATGGATTGTGGTGGGTTAAAAAGTTTTTCCAATTAAAGTGATAAGTTTTTGATAGGGACTATTTTATTTACAGAGCGCCACTTGGAATTGAGTTTTGGTGTTCCAAGTCACCTCATTGAATCCCTAAACAAAAGAAAATTGACTCTACTTATTATTGGTCTGCGAAAATAATGTTTGGATAAGAAATTCTGTTGACCGGGGAGATGGTGTAAGGAATTTCCTGAGTCCCATGGTTCTAGCACAGTCGATTTATTGACTACATGTGGCTTGAATTAATTTTGGACAAACTGTGATTTATAAGATTTTCATGTTTTTCTTATGTCCGCTTTTATTGCTTGATTATCAAAATTATTAAATAATGACCTGGATAATATTAAATGTCCATAACCGCACCACGCAAAATGTGCGACCGAGACGAAAAAATTTATAGCGCGCCTAATGTTTGTCTAGTGCTTAAATTAATTACTAAGGTTATTAAGTTACATTAGTAATTAAGCTATATAATTTAGAAGGAAATATGACAAATTGATAATTGAAAATTTGGACCAGCTTTGTTTATTGTGTTTAAAATGGCATTGGGCCACTTTCTTTGTTATTAGTGCTGCTGGCCAATTTTGGTGCATTTACACTGCTGGCCCTTTTTGGACAACTTTAATATTGGGCTAGCCTTTAACTTGTTGTAGTTGGGCCTGCAGAAATTTAGGTTTAGGCCCAGGATACTTTGAAATTGGGGTTTGCATAGACAGCCACCTGAAGGCCAGATTATTAACCCAACCAATTTTACTATAGCCATTTCTACCAAGTCATGACTGCATAAACAACCACTTTACCAACACAACCACTTTTATCTTAATAAAGATCTAAATCAGAGTGACATGCCAAAAATCCAGCACTAAACGATTTTTAATACTTTAAACATAAAGCATTAAAAACTAACCTCCATAAACATACAAAATAATAGTTTCAACTACCCATATAAAAGAAAGTTAATGTTAACTGACTTCTAGCACGTTTCCAGGCTTAATCACAATCATAATATTTATTCTTACACAAAATTGAACATATTCATGTTCCAACAATCCAAACTAAATTCAAATCTTTATTACCTCTCAAAGTATCTGCAATACAAAGTAAAGAAAAAATACCCGGATCGCAGAATTGTAAAAATACAGTCGTAGAATGAGCAAGAATAGCAGTAGAAATGGCGTTAAGACAGCCGAGAAAACCAATAAATATGCTTGAAACTAGTGGCTAAGCAACTGTTTTGCACTCTAAGAGACACTCACAAAGCTCACAATTCTTACCTACTAAAGATGATTTTACTGAAATTTTTCTCTCAAAATTATCTTTTTTTTTTCTAGTCCGTAGAGATCTCTGCTGCTACTCTAAAGATGTACATTTTTATAGGAGAAAAACCAAGCATTTCATGATTAAAAATCTGTCTTTTGTTTTGGACAGATGTTTCAACAAAATCTGTTCTAAAATAAAAAAAGGCAAGAGTTTCTAGTTCAATCTTGTCCAAAAGAGAGTATTTCAACCAAAATCTGCTCTTCACTATTCAAAGACAGACTTTTGTTAAAGAACTGTCCAAAAGTATATATTGTCTTACCAAACAATTGACTTTTGAGTTCTGTACTCAAAAGCTCTCTGAACCAGTAAATAAGCAACCAAACAAGTACTCTATACTCTCAAGTATTCCTTCATTACCTCATTTTTCATCAATACAAAACTATTTTACTGCTTCAACAAGTGCAAAAACAAAAAATTAGCATTTCAAACTTCAAAAACTAATGCTAAAATAATTAATCAGAGACAAAATAAAATCTAAAAAATAATAAAAAAAAATCAGCCATGAAACAAGAATAAGATTTTTACCATTTTACAATTCAAATGGCTGAAACAATGGTGGTATGCCAACTCGGTAGAACTTTGAACTTCGAGCACGATTTTCTTATTGATAAATCGCGACCGCAAAACTCCGGTGAGCCAAAGATCAGTCACGATATTATCAAAAACAAAGTCGTGTTTCGAGTTCGAGGCTAGCCTAAGCACATGCGAGGTAGTGATGGCGGCATGCGGCAGTGGCGGCAGTGGTATTCTTGGGGTGAAATTGATATCAATGGGTAGGTCTATAGGAGCTCTATCCGTTGATAAAAGTATTGCGAGGTGGTAGTGGTCGGAGCTTCAAAAGTTTGGGCAAAGAAGTAGAGGCCAAAGTTTCCTAAATGTACAATTCAAAGAGTTTGAGGGGCTTTTGAAGGATTGGTTTGGAGATATGGAAAAAGGAGGTTGTGGGGATTATATGATGTGAATTTGGGGGCGTTTGGAGGTGGTGCGCCACCAGTAGGCGATTTGTGGCGACGGCGGAGAGGCAGCGACTAGGGAGAAAGAGAGAGTGAAGAGAGAGAGAAGAGAGAGGAAGAAGAAAAGAATTATGGGTGAAAATGGGGGCAATTTTCAGATTTTTGAGACTTTAAATACCTAGGAAGATAGTGAATGAGAGCCATTGGATCAAGATGGAATGAATGGGTAAGATTTGATCTTGCCTCATTTTGTGAAACAACGCAGTTTTATTATGAAACTATGTCGTTTTGATCCAGTGGCAAGCCAACAATTGGACTGGGTCGGCCAAATTGGGCGAAAAACTTGGGCCTGATTTGTGCATAACTCAACTGAAAATGACATTAATCCAAACCTTTAAACCCCTTAATAAATTAATTAATAATCTAATGCTAATGTCTATAAACACATAATAAACCTAGAAATAATGTAATGTAGGAGAAATAGAAAGAGCAAAAATTAGATGTTTACAACTGCCCCTTTTTGCTCGATAACACGAAGATTTTTCGTACAAAGAAAGTGAATGTCATCGCTAATTTTGCTCGTGTGTAACTCCAATGAAAGCATTTTTCTTTTTGTTTGAAAAACGTGATCGAACCTTGCTTCCGAGGTTGCCTATATATCCTTGGCTATAAAGGAATCATGTCAGTGTATTTCTGGGAAATTTTGGTAGTTGGGACTACCAGACACTAGGGTTAAGACTGTTGTTGTTCTGTTGTTGTTGTTACTGTCACTTACTGCCTACATCAAAAGAAAAAGAGAAGATAACTACGTATGTCTGCAAGCTAAGAGTTACAAAATTTCTATCTTTGTTTCTTCTGGATTCAAATCTTGATTCTTGACCTGCTCACTTGCGTTGACCTTAGATTGGATCTTGACGCCCTTTGAAGAAATATTATGGCTCATTCTCAATTGCTTGATTTACCGATCAGAATTTGAGAAAATGAAACTTGAGAAGCTGGGCTGCTAACAAATTATCAAAGCTAAATCCAACTATCTTGTGATCGAAAGACTTCTCTCTTCTGATGAGAAACTAAAACTGCAAGCTTCAATCTTCACTTGTGCTATAAGGCGGGGCCTACAAACCCATCAAAAACGAACAAAACGAATAAAATTTTTCTGCCCCACTTTGTACTATGGAAATTTTGTGGGTTGTTAGAGAAAGCTATAAACTATCTAACTTATTGAAAGGAAGATAAAGACATCAGTATAACCTAGCTATGTGAATATATGCAACCACAGGTTAGTACCATATATTGAAAAAAGAAAATGTAACCAGGGGTTGGTACCCTGTATTATTGAAAGGAATGTAACCAAGGTTTGGTACCCTGTATTACTAAGAAGAAATGTAATCAGGGGTTGGTACCCTGTATTACTGAAAGAATGTAACCAGGGATTGGTACCCTGTATTACTAAGGAGAAATGTAACCAGGAGTTGGCACCCTGTATCACTAAGGAGAAATATAACCAGTGGTTGGTACCATGTATTACCCAAAAAGAATGTAACCAGGGGTTGGTACCTTGTATTACCGAAAGGAATGTAACAAGGGGGTGGTGCCCTGTATCACTAAGGATAAATGTAACTGTGGTTTGGTACCCTGTATTACTAAACGGAATGTAACCTGAGGTTGGTACCCTGCATTACTAAATGAAATGTAACCAGAGGTTGGTACCCTGTATTATTGAACAGAATGTAACCAGGGGTTGGTACCCTGTATTACTGAAAGGGATGTAACTAGGGCTTGGTACCCTGTGTCACTGAAAAAGTGCTGAATCCATCTAGGTGAAAAAGGTTCTACCTGAGTTGAGCTACGTAAAATAGCCTGAGCGAAGAGTATTTCTACACGGAAATATGACATGGATCCCCCTAGGTGAAAAGGTTCTACCTGGGTTAAGCTACGTAAAACAAGCATGAGCGAAGAGTACTTCTACTCTGAAATATGAACTGGATCCCCCTAGGTGAAAAAGGTTTTACTTGGGTTAAGCTACGTAAGATATCCTGAGCGAAGAGTACTTCTACCCGGAAATATGAGCTGGATCCCCCTAGGCGAAAATGTTCTTTCTGGGTTAAGCTACATAAGACCAACTTGCGCGAAGAATACTTCTACCCGAAACTATGAGTTGGATCCCCCTAGAAGAAAGGTTCTACATGGGTTAAGCTAGATAAAACAACCTGAGCGAATAGTACTTCTACCAGAAAATTATGCTGGATCCCCTTAGGCGAAAAGGTGATACCTAGGTTAAGCTACGTAAAAGCTCCTAAGCGAAGAGTACTTCTACACGGAACTATGAGCTGAATCTTTCTAGGGGAAAAGGTTCTACCTTGGTTAAGCTACGTAAAACAGCCTGAGCGAATAGTACTTCTACTCGAAAATATGAGCTGAATCCCCCTAGGTGAAAAGGTTCTACCTGGGTTAAGCTACGTAAAATAACCTTAGTGAAGAGTACTTCTACCCGAAAATATGAGCTGGATCCCTCTAGGCGAAAAGGTTCTACCTAGGTTAAGCTACATAAAAGAGCCTGAGTGAAGTGTACTTCTACCCGAAAATAATAACTAGACCCTCCTAGGCGAGAAAGTTCTACCTGGGGTAAGTTACGTAAAAAAACCTGAGTGAAAAGTACTTCTACCCGGAAATATGAGCTGAATACCCCTAGGCAAAAATGTTCTACCTGGGTTGAGCTACGTAAAACAGCCTAAGAGAAGGGAACTTCTACCCGGAACTATGAGTTGAATCCCCCTAGGCGAAAAGGTTCTACTTGAGTTAAGCTATGTAAAACAGTCTGAGTTAAGAGTGCTTCTACCCGGAAATATGAGATGAATCCCCCTAGGTAAAAAGGTTCTGCCTGGGTTAAGCTACGTAAAATAGCTTGAGCGAAGAGTACTTCTACCCGTAAATATGAGCTGAATCCCCCTAGGCGAAAAGGTTCTACTTGGGTTAAGCTACTTAAAAAAGCCTGAGCGAATAATACTTCTACCCGTAAATTTTAACTGAATCCCCCTAGGCGAAAAGGTTCTACATGGGTTAAGCTATGTAAAACAACCTGAGCGAAGAGTACTTCTACCCGGTAATATGAGCTGGATCCCCCTAGGTGAAAAGGTTCTACCTGAGTTAAGCTATATAAAAGAGCCTGAGCGAAGGATACTTCTACCCGGAAATATGAGCTGGATCCCCCAGGCAAAAAGGTTCTACCTGGGTTAAGCTATGTAAAACAGCTTGAGCGAAGAGTACTTCTAAACTATGAGCTGAATCCTCCTAGGCGAAAAGGTGCTACTGGGTTAAGCTATGTAAAATAGCCTGAACGAAGAGTACTTCTACCCCAAAATATGAGCTGAATCCCCCTAGGCAAAAAGGTTCTGTCTGGGTTAAGCTACGTAAAACAGCATAAGCAAAGAGTACTTCAACCCGGAAATATGAGCTGAATCCTCTTAAGTGAAAAGGTTCTACCTGGGTTAATCTACGTAAAACAGCCTGAGCAAATAGTACTTCTACCTGGAAATATGAGCCGAATCCCCCTAGGAGAAAAGGTTTTACCTGGGTTAAGATAAATATAAAAGTCTGAGCGAAGAGTACTTCTACCTGGAAATGTGAGCTGGACCCCATAGGTGAAAAGATTCTAGGGTTAAGCTACAAAAAAGAGCCTAAGCGAAGGATACTTCTACCCAGAATATGAGTTGGATCCTAATAGGGAAAAAGGTTCTACCTGGGTTAAGCTACGTAAAATAGCCTGAGCGAACAATACTTCTACCCGGAACAATGAGCTGAATCCCCATAGGAAAAAAGGTTCTACCTAGGTTAAGCTACGTAAAACAGCCTGCACGAAGAGTACTTCTACCCGGAAATATGAGCTGGATCCCCCTAGGTGAAAGGTTCTACCTAGGTTAAGCTATGTAAAATAGCCTGAGCGAAGAGTACTTCTACCCGGAACTATGAGATGAATCCCCCTAGGTGAAAAGGTTCTACCTGGGTTAAGCTACGTAAAACAGCCTGAGCAAAGAGTACTTCTACTTGGAAATATGAGCTGAATCCCCTAGGCATAAAGGTTCTAACTGGGTTAAGCTACGTAAAGATTCCTGTGCGAAGATTACTTCTACCCGAAAATATGATCTGGATCCCCCTAGACCAAAATGTTCTACCTGGGTTAAGCTATGTAAAACAGCCTGAGCGAAGAGTACTTCTACCCGGAAACATGATCTGTATGAACAGTAGTGATGTATGCTAAAAATAAAAGAAATTGGAGATTTTGCGAAAACTTACCTTTGGTGACATTCATCCTTTAAGAATCGTCATTCTGCACTACTTTGTTCCTACTTCAAATAAAGAAAAATTGTGAGTTTTAAAAGTGGTGGTCGGTTTGTGGCCATGTTGTCTTTGGCAGCTAGGCTTTGTGCCCCTTCGCTTCTGTAAGTCCAACTGTATTGGTAGTTGGCTCCACTGCTGGTAGTCTCTGTTGTTGCTTTCAAGAGACTTTTGCTCTCTGTACCAACCCTGATTGTGTTTGTGGCTCAACTGGATATGTGCCTTTATCATGATGTGCATACACCACAGTCTTTGTTCGACACTACAGGAAATCCATGATTAATCTTGCAATCTTTTCTTTACTTGCTTTTGACAAGTAGGCCAATAGGAGTATTTTCGGGAGGAACCTTTGTATTTCACGAATCCTGAAGATATGTCGATTGTAACACTTGAGTGCATGTTACTCCCTGAACAATGTTATCTTGAACGTTCTAGCCAGAATTTGCTTTGTGCAACTGAAAAGCTGGTAGCAGATTTTGAAATACTTTCTTTCTTGTTTTGATGAGGACTGACTCAAAAGCAAAAAGAAAAAGCCATGCACAAATAGAAGGAAGCATTTTTTAACAAGAGACACAACTTTTATGGGAAAGGAAGGAAAGAAGGGGCTCATGTGAGTGTGGTAGCCAACTGTAGTGATCATGACAAGCATTTTGGAATTAGCGGCCTGATCTTTCAAATCAATCTGTGTGCCAATTATTTTGCATCAGACTCACGACTCACCTTCGACTAGTGGTGCCCCGAGGGATTTTCACCAACAAGTCTCTCTCATTTATTTATCTTTACTTACTGTCGCCTTAAAGTGCCCGTGAAGGTTTTCACTAGTAAGGTTTTTTTTTTTGTTGCTTTTTTGTGTGAACAACTTGATAGTGTTCTATATCATGTGACAATTGTTGCTCATTGCGTGCTTCTATTGGCATTCTTGAAGGTTTATCAGTAGGTCTTTATTTGGAAGGCTTTTGGATATTGTTAGAAAGCAAGGACGGTATAAAGTCTCAAAATAGACGCAATATGATGGGGTTGTACACTTACAACTCTTGGAATCGACTTTTTAAAAAGAAAAAAACTAAAACAAACTCATGCCCCAGTTTTAGATATTGGATTTTGTTTTGGTTGGATCGAACCCTTGTATAGCTGCCTACGTATCCTTTAAAGGAAACAAGTCAAAGGTAGTTCAAACATCTGACCTAATTATTTCTTTTTACATCTTTCTTTTATTTTTTATTTTTTTAATTAATGCCCTAGCTCTTATGTTCTAGGGGCATGGACCTTAGACTATTTTCTTTTTGAAATATGGACTCTAGACTTGATTCCAAGAGAGAGGGGGGAGGGGGGGTCAAAGATTATAACATAGGCTTAAAAGGGGTAACAAGTGGTATACAGTGTTTGGGTAGCAGAAAAAGGGCCTTCAAGCCTCGAGAACGCCAAACATATTATCCCTTCACAATCATGACTTTGATAAACATGTTATCTTCTGGGTCTTGTCCAACATAAAGTTGGAAGTGTGCATTTCGATGGCATTCAATAATTTTGATTGCTTTGGAATCAACATTCAAATTTTGACTTTTTGATCAAACCGTTCCCAATATTGGCTATCGGATTTCAGGACTAGCGGCATAAAAAATTTCATAGCAACCAATTTGCCAAAAGATATGGAAGAATTCTCATGTCTCCCTATCATCACATATCGTCTCACACCAAGCATGTCCTGTTGCTCAAACCTGGTAAGAGTCAACCCACATTTACCTCTGCTTTTCACCACCAAACTGTGTACTTGCCTTTTCGTGGCCTTGGTTGGATCAACAATAGCGGTGCTTATTCCCTTGGATGAGTAGATGATAGAGTGATCCTGGATTGTGTTCGTGATTCACCATTGCAAACCAACAAACCGACAAACTTTAACTAGATTTTATATCAAAACAACAAGCATGTTAGAATGAACTCACACTTCTTCTCTTTCTTCTTCTTTTTTTTTCTTTTTCTTTTTCTTTTTTTCCACTTTTTTACAACATCATTCGATTAAACCTGATGTGAGTTGCCTACGTATCATGTGGGAACATGAATTAGATCTTGCGTAGTTCGAGAAGATCAGGAATAAATTAAATAAACTAACTCTTACTCTTATACAATTCAGACCATGATACCTCCTAACAAGAAAAAAAGTTTTTTGGATTTTTCTTTTGGGAATTGTTGAAAGAAAGACTTCTAAGGATAAGAAAAAATATATTTTTTGGATTTTGATTTTTTTTGGAATTGTTGAAAGAAAGACTTCTAAAGAAAAAATAAAATGTTTTTGGATTTTGAATTTTTGTCTTTGAATTTCCAAAAATATTTTTGGATTCAGAGATTTCTTTTTAATTTTCGAAAGAAAAACTTCTGTAGAAGAAAAAAAAATACTTTGGAATTCATTTTTTTTTGTTTTTCTTTTAAATTTCTTGATATGATTTCTCAAAGATAGATTTAAAGGAAAATAAATTTGGATTTTGAAAATTGGGGGCCGGACCCGATAAAGGTTTCTTACGTATCTCACATCCGGTGAGCATCAGACCCTATAAAAATTGGGTATTTGTACCTAACCGGGGGGAATGATTTTTTATTTTTAACTTTGCTCTAATTTTCCTAAAGCCAATCAACAATGCAAGCAAGCCTTCCAAATGATGTCGCAATTAGCACATAAGTGAACATGGTGCTCTATAAAAGGATACCTATCATATACGAGCCCGACCCCTGTGTCGAGATTCGCTATGTCAAATGCACATGATGCAATAAAATAATCCTACTAGGGATAACCAGGCGTGTGGCTTGTTCTTCTAGGATTTAAAAATCCTAAGGGATGATGTAACGACCCGATCGGTCATTTTGAGCTCTAGTGTGTCATTCAACGATTTATGACCCTGAGCAGCTTTACTTCAGGTATTATGACTTGTACGCATGGTCAGAATTTAATTTCGGGAAGTTCGTAGACGACCTCAGAATCGGGATTTGAAGGTTCCAACAGGTTCGTATGATGATTTTTGACTTAGGCGTATGTCCGGATCGGGTTTTGGATAACCCAGGAGTGTTTCGGCGCCTATTGTGGAAGGTTGACATTTTGGAAGAATTTCATAAATTTGGGTTAAAGTGCATTTCAATTCTATTGATGTCCGTTTCGGATTCCGAGTATGGGAATAGCTCCGTATGATAATTCTGGTATTGGGAGCGCGTCCGGAAGTGGATTTTGAGGTCCGTAGGTCATTTCGGGGTTATTTGGCAAAAGTTAGAAATTTGAAGGTTTTTGAGAAGTTTGCCCGGGAGTGGACTTTTTGGTATTGGGGTCAGATTCCAATTTGGAAAGTTGGAATAGGTCCATAATGTCGAATGTGACTTGTGTGCAAAAATTGAATTCAATCGGACGTGATTTGATAGTTTTCGGCATCAAATGTAGAAGTTTGAAGTTCTAAAGTTCATTAAGCTCGAATTGGGATGCGATTCATGATTTCAATGTTGTTTGATGTGATTTGAGGCCTCGAGCAAGTTTGTGTTATCTTATGGTGCAGGTTGGTATGATTGGACGAGGTCCCAAGGACACCAGGTGTGTTTCGGGGTGGTTTCAGATCGAATTTGGATGAAAAGCTGTTGTTGGTTTGCTGGTGCTGGTGTTGTCTTTTTTGAACACGGGGGAAGGGGCGCAACCGCGAAGAAGGATTCCTGGGCTGGTGATTTGTTCCCTACGCGAACGCGGTGAGGGGCCTGCGAATACGTAGGTGGGCCTGGTGGTGTTTCGCCAACGCGATGGCCCAAATGCGGATGCGAAGAGGAAATGAGGGAGCGGGTCCTGGACCAGTTGGCCTTCGTGAACGCGGCTGGTGCAACACGAACGCGAAGGGTAGTGGTCTCAAATGTTCGCGAACGCGACCAAGATGATGCGAACATGAAGAGAAAATTGGAGGTAGTGTTTCTTTGGCCTTCGCGATCCCGATGATCTTGCCGTGATCGCGAAGAAGGTTGCCTCGGCAGTGAGGTTTTAAAAACGGGAGTTTGGCCATTTTTATTTCATTTTCCTCCATGGGAGCCGACCTCAGAGCGATTTTGGAGCACCACTTTCATCACCAAGCATCAAGTAAGTGATTTCTAATAGTTATGAGCTTCATACAAGGTTTATACATAGATTTAGGCATGAACATTTGTGAAAATTTGGGATTTTGAAGGAAAACCTAGAAATTTATATTTTTGGATTTTAACAACGAATTTGAGCATGCAATTGAGAATAAATCATATATTGAGTTCGTAATATTGTGGGTAACATTTATCTTCGAAAAGTTTCGTAATCCGGGCACGTGGGCTCGAGGGTTTCTTTATCGATTTTTCGAGCGGAGTTGGAAATTATTATAAATTGATTAATTAGGAGTATTAGAGTATGTTTTGATTGGGTTGCATCTTATTTGACTAGTTTTGGATTGGCGGTCACCGACTTGAGGTGTTAGGGTGGCGTTGGAGCCGGTTTTGGAACGTCAGAGTGAGGTAAGTTTCCTGTATAACTTTATGAGGGGAAAACTACCCCTAGGTGGTATATTTGATGTGTACAACTTGTTGCGGGGATTACGTACGCACGAGGTGACGAGAGTCCGTACGTAGTTAGATTCATGTTATTGTCCCGGTAGACTTAGTTTCACACCATGCTTTACTTGTACTATAGGGATTATCCTTTCTTGTTTAATTCCTTATTTTACATTTCTACTTGAGACTGGACTTGCTATATTAGAGACTTCATGATTTCACGATTAGTCACTGAATAACTTTACTCCTCCTATGACATGTTTCCGTGATATATATATATATACTTCATTGAAAGATTTTTGTTTAAGAAATTTCAACTCACACGTTTATTCGTGAGTGGGGTCAAGGACTCGTCGAAGCTTCTTATTCTAATGGGATCGGGCCGTTCGCCTTGGCAGGATTATGTATTTCACTCTTATGGGATCGGGCTGATCGCCTCGGCAGGATTTATGTACCACAGTCTCATGGGAACAGGCCGTTCGCCTCGGCAGTTTAATAGATGCATCTATGGTTCGTGCCGTTCGACCCTCCACAATGTACAAGTTAAATATTTATGTTGGATCGGGCTGTATGCCTCATCATTTCCTATATCATATCCTCATGGAATCGTGCGTAATATTTGGCAAGAAGCCGGAGTATCTGTAAATTTTCCCCTGATTCGAATTATGACAACCTGCTTGGTGAGATCCAGTATACATATATATATGCTCCTGTTGAGGAGGAATCTTCTAATTAAGAGCTTATATATTCTCCGGTTGAGGAGGAATTTGCTAATTAAGAGTTTGAGTTTATTGTAAGGAGGATAATTGTACCACATATTTATACTTGTTTATTTTATTTATTTACTTTGCCTCGTATTTGCTCACCTCCTTACTGTACTTGATTTATTGGACCACTAGTGAGTGTCGATGTCGACCCCTCGTCACTACTTCTTCGGGGTTAGGCTAGATACTTACTGGGTACACGTTGATTACATACTCATACTACACTTGTTGCACATTTTTGTACGGGTACGCATGTGACTAGTGGCCTAGTGATAGCAGAGCGCGAATGCATACGGGGACTAACGTGAGCTGGATTCCATATTACAACCCGCAGCCAGCAGAGTCTCCTTCAGAGTTATTTGTATTTTTCCTGTCTAAGTTGTATTCCAGACAGATGTTGTACTTTATTTTTACTTCTTAGTTGATGCTTATGCACTTGTGACACCGGGTTTTGGGGTGATTATGGATTGTTCTATATTGAAATTGTTAAGAATATTATTATTTACACTGTGAATTCCATCTTTTACTATTTAATCGAAGGAAAATATGATTTCAAAAATATTAAAAATGAGAACCCAATCAAGTATTTATTTTTGGTTTGCCTGACGGCGGTGTCCGGCGCCATCACGACCTTAATGGATTTTAGGTCGTGACAGATGAGGTGTATCTAGAATGTTCATAAAACGAGCGGACAACTCGAGTTGAGAAGGGGTAGCATACCGGGAGCAATACTTCTCCGGCATAACTTCTGGATCCTCCCCGTTCTTAAACATGGGTGACTAATAAACTTTCACCGGGAGCTCTGGCCCACCGGCTTTATCTCAAAAAGAATGGGCGCGTATCCGCTATTCCCGGGTTCTATTCAGAAGACTCAGAGGGGATGCATGAGAAGACAGTTTATATGTATAGTTCATCAATATCAAAGCGGTAAAAAGCGGACAAGTAGCACATTAGGCCCAAATAAATCACAATATATACACAAATTAATGAAGACAAATAAAGTCAATATACAAGCAAGAATTCTTGAAGTGCCCAACAGAGTGGCCAGAGGTGTCACACCCTCTTTTACCACCGAAAAAGATATGTGTTTTATGGATTGTGGTGGGTTAAAGAGTTTTTTCAATTAAAGTGACAAGTTTTTGATAGGGATTATTTTATTTATAGAGTGCCACATGGAATTGAATTTTTGGAGTTCCAAGTCACCTTATTGTAACGATCCGGCCGGTCGTTTCGAGAGTTATAACCCCATTTTCCCATTTCTAATTCTTTTTGTGTTATTCAGCTATATTATGTTATATCGGGTTAGTTGGTTCAGGTCCGGAAGGAACTCGGAGTGAAATGAGACACTTAGTCTCATAATTGAAAAACTTAAATTAGAAAAGTGGATCAGATATGGACCTATGTTTAAATGACCCCGGATTTGAATTCTGATGGTTCCGTTAGCTCCGTTAGGTGATTTTGGACTTAGGAGTGCATCCGGGATGTGATTTAGAGGTCCGTGGTAGAATTAGGCTTGAATTGGCAAAATTGGAAATTTTGCAATTTCGGTCGGCAGTGGAAAATTTGATCTCGGTGTCGGAATGGAATTCCGGAAGTTGGAGTAGGTTCGTAGTGTCACTTGTGACGTGTGTACAAAATTTGAGGTCATTTGGATGTGGTTTGGTTGGTTTTGGCATCAGTTGCCGAATTTGGAAATTTAGAAGTTCTTAGGCTTGAATCCGAGGGTAATTTGATGATTTGATATTGTTTTGAGTGATTCGAAGGTTCGACTAAGTTGGTATGTTGATATATGACTTGTTGGTATTTTTGGTTGAGCTCCCGAGCGCCTCGGGGTGATTTCGGATGGTTAACGGATTTATTGAAGTTGGAAAATGTAGCCGGAGCTGCTGTTCTGGTGTGTCCGCACCTGCGGATTGGGAACCGCAGGTGCGATGATCGCAGGTGCGTGGAAGGCTCGTAGATGCGAAGAATGGATCATGCCTGCGGGCTCACAGGTGCGAGGAGACTGCCGCAGGTGCGAAGTCTTGTCAGTTAAGTGGAATGCGCAGGTGCGCACCGGTGTCCGCAGATGCGGATGCGCAGGTGCGAGAAAAGGGCCGCAGGTGTGGAATTCCTGGGCAGAAACCATAAATAGAACCCTTCGCGAATTTTGGTCATTCTTGACAATTTCAACTCGGTGTTTGGGGCTTTTGGAGGGGGTTTGAAGAGGGAATCAAGGGAATTTCGTTGAGGTAAGTTACATGAGCCCTAATACTTGTATATATGGTGAATTCCCATTGTTTTAATCATGATAATTAGTGAAAATGAGGGGTTAGGGCTTGGAATGTTTGGAGAGTAATTTAAGGATTTGAAAGACCAAACGATGTCGGATTTTGATGAATTTGGTATGGTTAGACTCGTGAGTAAATGAGCTTTCTAGTTTTGTAAATTTTGTCGGATTTCGAGAAGTGGGCTCGGGGGCCGGGTTTGAGCCAATTTCGGGTTTTGCTCTAATTTTGTAGTTTTTCTTGTGGAATTCATTCCATTAGCGCGTATTGATAGTATTGTACTGATTGTGAATAGATTCGGAGCATTTGGAGGCCGAGTCCAGAGGCAAGAGCATTGCGGGTTAGAGATTTGACCGGTTTGAGGTAAGTAACGATTGAAAATCTAGTCCCGAGGGTATGAAACCCCAGATTTTGTATCATTCTACTATTTTTAGTGACGCACATGCTTAGTGACGGGCGTGTGGGCATGCACTGTTGGGAATTTGTGACTTGGTCCGTCCCATAGCAACTGTAAAGTTGCATACTTTGTTGAAACCATATGATACCTATATGTTTTAGAAAGGATTTCTATAAATTGGGTTGAATGCCATGTTTGGGCCTTGCACCAATGTTGTTTGGACCCTTAGGTGCTGTTTCTTACCATCCTCTCATCGTTTTCGATTGAAAATCTATACTCAGTCATGTTTATACTTGCTTACCGCATAACTCAGTTTTATGACTCTATTTTGATGCATATAAATGTTTTGGGCCGAATGCCATGTTTTACTGAAATGCCCGTGTGGCTTGAGAGGTTTATGACTGAGTGAGGCCGAGGGCCTGATTTGTGAGGATGAGTGTGGATCGGGGCTGCCCACCTACAACATATTTATGACTGAGTGAGGCCGAGGGCCTGATTTGTGAGGATGAGTATGGATCGGGGCTGCCCGCCGGCAACATACTTTATTATTATAGTACGTGAGTTGTCCGTACTGATTATAGCGCTTGGGATGAAGAAGCCCCTCCGGAGTCTGTACACACCCCCAGTGAGCGCAGGTACCTACTGAGTGTGAGTGTCGAGTGCCGAGTGCTGAATGACTGGGAGGCATGAGTGATTGTGAGGTATGCCCGAGTGGCAAGAGTGATTGTGAGGTATGCCCTAGTGGCAAGAGTGACTATGAGGTTTTCCCGAGGGGCTGTATGTGAGTGATGTTTTGCCCGAGGGGCTGTTTATGATTTCATCATTTTGCTCACCTTTGCATTGAGCCTTTGTTTGAAAAACTGTTGGAAAAATATCTTTAAATGATTTTTACTGAAACCGGGTTTAAACGAGATGATTCGATTCAAACATTGATTTTTAAAGCATGTTGTACTTTACTGAGATTTCATGATATGAACGTTATATGTTTTATTGCTCGTCGCTGCTGCTCAGTCTTTATTTATTATAGTTACTTACTGAGTTGGCGTACTCACGTTACTCCCTGCACCTTGTGTGCAGATTCAGGTGTAGCTGGACACGGTAGCGATTATTGAGTGTTCTGGTTGCAGATTTTTTTGGAGATAGCAAGTTAGCTGTTTGGCGATCGTAGCCCCTGCTCTTCTCCCTCTTATCTTCCCTAGTTGTATTTAGCTATTTTTTTTCAGGCTGCGTTAGCCTTGATATTGTTAGACGGATTGTAGTAGATGCTCATGACTAGTGACACCCCGATGTCGGGCTTTTCTTTTCCGCACCTTTATTTTTCTTTGATTTGAACTCATGAAATGAAGATTTTATGTTAAATAGTATTGAAATTATCTTTGAAATAAAAATATCGGTTGTATAGAAATGAGTCAGCTTGCCTAGTTCCACGATAGGCGCCATCACGAAAGATTAGGTTTTTGGGTCGTGACAGATTGTTATCAGAGCCTAGGTTACATAGGTCTCACGAGTCATGAGCGGGTTTAGTAGAGTCTTGAAGATCGGTACGGAGACATCTGTACTTATCTTCGAGAGGCTGTAGAACCTTTAGGAAACTCCACATTCTTAAATTCTTGTCGTGCGAATCTGTTGATTCTAGTAACTAAACATCTGTTGTTTCATTCTCTCACAGATGGTGAGGAATCGTGCTACCGGCCAGGATGGCCAGCTACCAGTACCACCAGCCAGAACCGCGGTAGAGGCCGTGGTAGGGGTAGATGTCGTGGTAGGGGCAGAGGTGCAGCCCGTACAATAGTTGGGGCAGTACCTGCAGATCCACCAGTTGTCCCAGATTAGGACCAGGTTCCAGTTGTTGATGCACCAGCTCAGGCACCACCTGTGCCTATTGTGATTCAGGCCTTCATGAGGCCCTAGCTCAGATTCTGATAGCGTGTACTGGCCTTGCTCAGGCGGTCTCTATTTCGACGGCCGCATCCACTTCTCAGGCTAGGGGAGGCACTTAGACTCCCATCACTCGCACACCCGAGCAGGTTATATAGGGACTTCAGACACCGGAGGCACCACCAGCCCAACCAGTTGTTGTTGCTCAGGATTATGTGGTTCCTGCTATGCTTGAAGATGATCAACGTAGGTTGGAGAGGTTTGGGAGACTTTAGCCACCACTTTTCAGTGACACAGAAAGAGAGGATGCTCAAGACATTTTGGACATATGTCCGAGGATAATCCGTACTGTTGGTATTTTGGCAACTTGTGGGGTCTCATTCACTACCTTTCAGTTTTCTGGGGCTGCACTCAGATGGTGGGAGACTTACGAGAGGCGTAGTCCTATTGGCGTAGGACCCCTTACTTGGCAATAGTTCTCCGTGGTCTTTTTGTAGAAGTTCGTGCCTCGATCTCGTAGAGAGGAGTTACGCAGACAGTTTGAGCGTCTTCGCCAGGGTGATATATCTGTGACACAGTATGAGATGCGGTTCTCTGAATTGGCCCGTCATGCGATCTGGTTGGTTCCCACGGACAGGGAAAGGATCATGAGTTTTATTGATGGTCTCACTTATCAGCTACAGTTGCTCATGACCAGAGAGAGGGTTTCGGGTGCTACCTTTGATGAGGTTGTCAACATTGCTTGGCAGATTGAGATGGTTCGCGGTCAGGAGCGGGTTGAGAGGGAGGCCAAGAGGCCTCATGGTCAGGGTGGATTCAGCGGTGCTCCTTTTGGGGGTCAGTTCTAGCATGGTAGAGGTCTTCGTTTCAGACAGGTCAGTCAGCTTGGCCATTTCATCGGGGTGCATCATCTGGCCATGGTTCTCACAGTTCTCATCAGGGCCACTCATCACTTAGTGCCTTTCTAGCTTAAAGTTCGGCATGTGCTCCACCTGTTCAGGGCTCTTCTATGCCAGGTTCTTCTACCAGTCATCCTGGTGCTAGGGGTTCCCTCCAGTTTCCGCCACCAGCACCAGGAAGTTGTTTTGAGTGTGGGAGCTTGGGCATATGTGGAGGCGTGTTCTCGTCGTCATGGAGGTCTATCTCAGTAGAGGAGTCAGCCTCCGACTACAGAACCAGTTACCTCACCACCCACCCAGTCAGCTCGAGGTGGAGGTCAGTCAGCTAGGGGTCGCCTTAGAGGGGGAGGCAGATCAGGGGGTGCTCAGGTCCGTTTCTATGCTCTCCCTGCCAGACCAAATGCTATTACTTCAGATGCTGTGATTATAGGTATTGTCTCAGTTTGTCATAGAGATGCCTCAGTATTATTTGATCCTGGCTCCACGTATTCATATGTTTTCTCGTATTTCACCCATTTTCTGGATATGCCCCGTGAGTCCTTAGTTTCATCTGCACATGTATCTACTCCTATGGGCGATACGATTATTGTAGACCGCGTATGTCAGTCATGTGTGGTGACTATTGGGGGTCTAGAGACCCGAGTGGATCTATTATTGCTCAGTATGGTTGACTTTGATGTGATATTGGGTATGGATTGGTTATCTCTATGTCATGCTGTTATAGATTGTCACACTAAGACGGTGATGTTGGCTATGCCGGGAATTCCGAGGGTTGAGTAAAGCGGTTCTATAGATTATGTACCAAGTAGGGTGATTTCATATTTGAAGGCTCAGCGCATGGTTAAGAAGGGTTGCCTATCTTATTTGGCTTTTGTGAGAGATGTTAGTGCAGATACTTCTGTCATTGATTTTGTTCCGGTGGTACATGATTTTCCGGATGTATTTTCTGCTGACCTACCGGGCATGCCGCCTGATAGGGATATTGACTTTGGTATTGATTTGGTGCCGGGCACTCAACCCATTTCTATTCCACCGTATCGTATAGCACCGGCGAAGTTGAAGGAATTAAAAGAACAGCTTCAGGAACTCCTTGATAAGGGGTTTATTCGGCCTAGTATGTCACCTTGGGGTGCACCGGTTCTATTTGTGAAGAAGAAGGATGGTTCCATGAGAATGTGTATTGATTACAGGCAGTTGAACAAGGTCACAGTCAAGAATAAGTATCCTTTGCCTCGTATTGATGATTTATTCGACCAGCTTCAGGGAGCGAGGGTGTTCTCCAAGATCAATTTGAGGTCCGGTTATCACCAACTGAAGATTCGGGATTCAGATATTCTTAAAACAGCTTTCAGGACCCGATATGGCCATTATGAGTTCTTGGTGATGTCTTGTGGGCTAGCCAATGCACCAGCAACGTTCATGCATTTGATGAATAGTGTATTTTAGCCCTATTTGGACTCATTCATTGTTGTATTCATTGATGACATCCTGGTGTACTCTCGTAGCCAGGAGGAGCATACTCAGCATTTGAAGATTGTATTACAGAGATTGAAGGAGGAGAAGCTTTATGCACAGTTCTCCAAATGTGAGTTTTGGCTCAGTTCAATAGCATTCTTGGGGCACGTGGTGTCCGGTGAGGGTATTCAGGTGGACCCGAAGAAGATAGAGGCGGTGCATAGTTGGCCCAGACCGTCCTCAGCCACGGAGATTAGGAGCTTTCTTGGTTTGGCGGGTTACTACCGTCGCTTTGTGGAGGGATTTTCATCTATTACATCGCCCTTGACCAAATTGACCCAAAAGGGTGCTCCATTCAGGTGGTCGGATGAGTGTGAGGAGATCTTTCAGAAGCTCAAGACTGCTTTGACTACAGCTCCGGTGTTAGTTCTGCCATCAGCTTCTGGTTCTTACACCATGTATTATGATGCCTCGAGGATAGGCATTGGTTGTGTTTTGATACAGGAGGGTAGGGTGATTGCATATGCCTCGCGCCAGTTGAAGACCCATGAGAAGAGCTATACTGTCCATGATCTTGAGTTAGCATCCATTGTTCACGCCTTGAAGATTTGGCGTCATTATTTGTATGGGGTTCATTGTGAGATCTATAGTCTGCAGTATCTGTTAAAGCAGAAGGATCTTAATTTGCATCAGCGGAGATGGTTGGAGCTTCTTAAGGACTATGATATCACTATTTTGTACCATCTGGGGAAGGCCAATGTGGTGGCCGATGCTTTGAGTCGCTGGACAGAGAGTTTGGGGACTTTAGCATATCTTCCAGCAGCAGATAGACCTTTGGCATTGGATGGTCAGGCCTTAGTGGGCCAGCTTGTCAGATTTGATATTTCGGAGCCTAGTCGGATATTGGCTTGTGTGGTTTCCAGGTCTTCTCTTTATGACCGTATCACGGAGCGTCAGTATGATGACCCCCACTTGCTCGTTCTTCAGGATAGGGTTCAAAGAGGTGATGCTAGGGATGTGACTATTGGTGATGACGGCGTGCTGAGAATGCAGGGCCGGATATCTGTGCCTAATGTAGATGGGTTTCGAGAGTTGATTCTTGAGGAGGCCCACAGCTCGCGGTATTCCATCCATCTGGGTGCCGCGAAGATGTACTAGGATTTGAGGCAGCACTATTGGTGGAGGCGGATGAAGAATAATATAGTTGGGTTTATGGCTCGGTGTCTCAACTGTCAGCAGGTTAAGTATGAGCATCAGAGACAGGGTGGCTTGCTTTAGAGATTAGAGATCCCAGAGTGGAAGTGGGAGCGGATCACCATGGACTTTGTAGTTGGGCTCCCACGAACTTCGAGGAGGTTTGATGCTATTTAGGTTATTGTGGATCGGCTGACCAAGTCCGCGCACTTCATTCCAGTTGGAACTGCTTACTATTCAGAGCAGTTGGCTGAGATTTACATCCGAGAGATCGTTCGCCTGCATGGTGTCCCAGTTTCCATCATTTCAGAAAGGGGCACTCAGTTCACATTGCAATTTTAGAGGGCCGTGTAATGAGAGTTGTTTACTCAGGTTGAGTTGAGCATAACATTTCACCCTCAGACAGACGGGCAGTCCGAGCGCACTATTCAGATATTGGAGGATATGTTGCGTGCTTGTGTCATTGACTTTGGGGGGTTCATGGGACCAGTTTCTACCACTCGCGGAGTTTGCATATAACAATAGTTATCAGTCGAGTATTCAGATGGCTCCATACGAGGCTTTGTGTGGGAGGAGGTGTAGATCTCCGGTTGGATGGTTTGAGCCGGGTAAGGCTAGGCTCTTAGGTACAGACTTGGTTCAGGACGCATTAGATAATGTGAAATTGATTCAGGAGCGGATTCGCACGACGCAGTCTAGGCAGAAGAGCTACGCGGATAGGAAGGTCCGTGATATGTCTTTTATGGTTGGGGAGAAGGTTTTGCTGAAGGTATCACTCATGAAGGGTGTTATGAGGTTTGGTAAGAGGGGCAAGTTGAGCCCCCGGTTCATTGGGCCTTTTTAAGTGCTTCAGAGGATTGGGGAGGTGGCTTATAAGCTTGCTTTGCCACTCAGCTTGTCGAGTATGCATCTAGTGTTTCATGTTTCCATGCTCCGGAAGTATATTGGAGATCCAACCCATGTTTTGGATTTCAGCACGGTTCAGTTGGAGGGTGATATGACTTATGATGTGGAGCCGGTGGCTATTTTGGATCGGCAGGTTCGAAGGTTGAGGTCAAAGGATATAGCTTCAGTGAAGAGAGGTCAGCCTGTGGAGGAGGTCACCTGGGAGACCGAGCGGGAGATGCGGAGCATATATCCACTCCTATTCGAGACTCCAGGTATCTTTCTAGACCCATTTGAGGACGAACGGATGTTTAAGAGAGGGAGGATGTAATGACCCGGCCGGTCGTTTCGAGAGTTATAACCTCATTTTCCCTATTTCTACTTCTTTTTGTGTTATTCAGCTATATTATGTTATATCGGGTTAGTTGGTTCGGGTCCGGAAGGAACTCGGAGTGAAATGAGACACTTAGTCTCATAATTGAAAATTTTAAGTTAGAAAAGTGGACCGGATATGGACCTATGTGTAAACGACTTCGGATTTGAATTCTGATGGTTCCGTTAGCTCCGTTAGGTGATTTTGGACTTAGGAGTGCGTCCGAGATGTGATTTGGAGGTCCGTGGTAGAATTAGGATTGAATTGGCGAACTTGCAAATTTGGCAAATTTCGGTCGGCAGTGGAAAATTTGATATCGGGGTCGGAATGGAATTCCAGAAGTTGGAGTAGGTTCGTAGTGTCACTTGTAACGTGTGTGAAAAATTTGATGTCATTCGTATGTGGTTTGGTTGGTTTTGGCATCGGTTGCCGAATTTGGATATTTAGAAGTTCTTAGGCTTGAATCCGAGGGTAATTTGATGATTTGATGTTGTTTTGAGTGATTCGAAGGTTCGACTAAGTTGGTATGTTGATATATGTCTTGTTGGTATGTTTGGTTGAGGTCCCGAGGGCCTCAGAGTGATTCCGAGTGGTTAACAGATTTGTTGAAGTTGGAAAATGCAGTTGGAGTTGCTGTTCTGGTGTGTCCGCACCTGCGAATTGGGAACCGCAGGTGCGATGATCGCAGGTGCGTGGAAGGCTCGCAGATGCGGATATGGTCGCGGATGCAAAAAATGGATCGCGTCTGCAGGCTTGCAGGTGCGAGGAGACTACCGCAGGTGCAAAGTCTGGTCAGTTAAGTGGAATTCGTAGGTGCGCACCGGTGTCCACAGATGTAGAAGTGCAGGTGCGAGAAAGGGGCCGCAGGTGCGGAATTCCTGGGCAGAAACCATAAATAGAACCCTTCGCGAATTTTGGTCATTCTCCACAATTTCAACTCGGTTTTTGGAGCTTTTGGAGGGGGTTTGAAGAGGGAATCAAGGGGATTTCGTTGAGGTAAGTTACATGATCCCTAATACTTATATATATGGTGAATTCCTGTTGTTTTAATCATGATCATTAGTGAAAATGAGGGGTTAGGGCTTGGAATGTTTGGAGAGTAATTTAAGGATTTGTAGGACCAAACGATGTCGGATTTTGATGAATTTGATATGGATAGACTCATGACTGAATGAGCTTTCTAGTTTTGTAAATTTTGTTGGATTTCGAGAAATGGTCTCGGGGGCCGGGTTTGAGCCAATTTCGGGTTTTGGTCTAATTTGTAGTTTTTCTTGTGGAATTCATTCCATTAGCGCGTATTGATGGTATTGTACTGATTGTGAATAGATTCGGAGCATTTGGAGGCCGATTCCAGAGGCAAAAGCATTGCGGGTTAGAGATTTGACCGGTTTGAGGTAAGTAACGATTGTAAATCTAGTCCTGAGTGTATGAAACCCTGGATTTTTTATCATTCTACTATTTTTAGTGACGCACATGCTAGGTGTCGGGCGTGTTGGCGTGCACTGTTGGGGATTTGTGACTTGGTCCGTCCTGTAGCAACTGTAAAGTGTCATACTTTGTTGAACCCATATGATACCTATATGTTTTATAAAGGATTTCTATAAATTGGGTTGAATGCCATGTTTGGGCTTTGCGCCAATGTTGTTTGGAGCCTTGGGGTCTGTTTCTTACCATCCTCTCATTGTTTTCGATTGAAAATCTATACTCAGTCATGTTTATACTTGTTTATCGCATAAATCAGTTTTATGACTCTATTTTGATGCATATAAATGTTTTGGGCCGAATGCCCCGGTTTACTGAAATACCCGTGTGGCTTGAGAGGTTTATGACTGAGTGAGGCCGAGGGCCTGATTTGTGAGGATGAGTGTGGATCGGGGCTGCCCGCCTGCAACATACTTTATTATTATAGCTCGTGAGTCGTCCGTGCTGATTATAGCGCTTGGGCTGAAGGAGCCCCTCTGGAGTCTGTACACACCCCCAGTGAGCGTAGGTACCTACTGAGTGCGAGTGCCGAGTGCTGAGTGACTGGGAAGCATGAGTGATTGTGAGGTATGCCCGAGTGGCAAGAGTGATTGTGAGGTATGCCCGAGTGGCAAGAGTGACTGTGAGGTTTGCCCGTGGGGCTGTATATGAGTGATGTTTTGCCCGAGGGGCTGTTTATGATTTCATCATTTTGCTCACCTTTGCATTGATCCTTTGTTTGAAAAACTGTTGGAAAAATATCTTTAAATGATTTTTACTGAAACCGGGTTTAAACGAGATGATTCGATTCAAACATTGATTTTTAAAGCATGTTGTACTTTACTGAGATTTCATGATATGAACGTTATATGTTTTATTGCTCGTCACTATTGCTCAGTCATTATTTATTGTAGTTACTTAGTGAGTTGGCGTACTCACGTTACTCCTTGCACCTTGTGTGCATATTCAGGTGTAGCTAGACACGGTAGCGGTTATTGAGTGTTCTGGTTGCAGATTGTCTTGGAGATAGCAAGGTAGCTGTTTTGCAATCGCAGCCCCTGCTCTTCTCCCTCTTATCTTCCCTAGTTGTATTTAGCTATTTTGTTTCTAGGCTGAGTTAGCCTTGATATTGTTAGACAGATTGTAGTAGATGCTCATGACTAGTGACACCCCGATGTCGGGCTTTTCTTTTCTGCACCTTTGTTTTTCTTTGATTTGAACTCATGAAATGAAGGTTTTATGTTAAATAGTATTAAAATTATCTTTGAAATGAAAATATCGGTTGTTTAGAAATGAGTCGGCTTGCCTAGTTCCACGATAGGCGCCATCACGACAGATTAGGTTTTTGGGTCGTGATAGATTGGTATCAGAGCCTAGGTTACATAGGTCTCATGAGTCATGAGCGGGTTTAGTAGAGTCTTGTGGATCGGTACGGAGACATTTATACATATCTTCGAGAGGCTGCAGAACCTTTAGGAAACTCCACATTCTTGAATTCTTGTCGTGCGAATCTGTTGATTCCACTGCCTTCAACCAATATTGATGATATTTCGTCTCTATGCACTCACTATCAGGCTATATGGTCCAATTCAGTGAGACTTTCGACCCTCTATGCTTTCCTTTTGAACTAGGGTTCGAGATTTTCCTTTATTCTTTACTGATTTTCGATTTATACTCTTTCCTTTCTCGTGTTTGACCAATATTTTCCTAATTTCTTTTTCACCCAACGTATTTCCCTATTTTTTCTTTTATTTGCCCTAAGACTGACTTTAATTGATTTTCGTATGATATTTTCCTTATTCTCTGTTCAATCTATTGTATTCCCTTATTTTAAGTGTTATTTGCATGTTATTTTTCCTTATTCTCTGTTTAATTTATTGAACTTCATATTTTATGTATTATTTACCCTAAATTAATTCTAATTGATTCTGGCATATTTCCTTATTTTTTGTTTAATTTTACCACGTTTCCTATTTTTTGTGTGAAATATGCTACTATATAAACCCCTCCCCTAAAACCCCTTAGAGAGAGGTTTTTAATCCTGATCCCTGCTACTGTTTTCACTACTCTCTTTTCTCACTCACTCACTCACTCACTGTTACACTCGAACACTCTCTAAATTATTGAACAACCTCCTCTGGTGCAAGCACTGCTCGGAGCCCATTCTAGAGGCTCTTGTGAACCGTGAAGCATCGGGGATTTGGGATTTTTGCTATTACACTCTTCATTCTTTTATTTTGCTACTGGTTAGTGTATAAAATCTTGCAATTTTCAATTTCACTCATTTGTTTACAATATGTATTCGAACTTGCATGAGCATGATACAACTATGATAGTGTTTAACATTTGATGCCAGCCTGTGTTAATTAAACCCATGAGATAACCTACTGTTTGTGTTATGCTTCTCTATGATTTGCACTCTGTGATCTCTTGTCTTCCGAGATGGGTTATTTACCCTGTAGCATCTTAACATGTTTAGTTTTGGACTTCAATAGCAGTCCACTTCAACATGAGCTTGACTATTGTGATTGTATGCTGTTAATTTACCAATTTCTGCATATTGTGTTTAGATATTACCCTAACTCTATGGAAATCCCCCTTTACTTGAATGAACCTTTGGGTACTGAGTTCCGTGTATATTGGAATGCTCTTTGTGTATTAGCCCTAAATCTACGGAATGCTGCCCTAAAATTTTCTCTAAACTTGTTTCATGCTATCATGATTTTCTAAAAGACAAACACTCTATTTTCTATTGACTAGGACTTTACTCCTACGCTAATACTTTTCCAGTATGCCTTGGTTCATTTGCTATTCTATCCTTTCTGCGATTATCAATGTGTGTATCCCTCCATTATGGCTAAGTATTGATCAATATGGCATTAGGTTAGACTTAACTTAATTTTGACCCTTAGGTTTCAACCAGTTCAACATTCATCAGATGCACACATATTTTCTCGTAAACTTTATTTTTATAAACGGATGTTACCCAGGATAACTCAAAACAGGATCTCAAGACAGGAGCACAGGCAAAACAGAAGACAAAAGCGCGAACCAACCTTCCCCCGCAAAAATCACAATTTTTCTTTAGATGTAGGCATAATAAGACAATGATAACTGCAGACACATCGAGTCACTACCTTCAAGATAGCAAATTATATATCACAAGCACCTCCAGCTAAGAAATACACTACTATCACTCATCGTTTTCTTTGCATAAGGCTAAGACCTGCCTCCTCAATTGCATAAGGCTAAGATCTGCCTTTTCTTGCATCGAGACTAAGCACTATCTCCTTTTCTTGCATGAGGCTTACCATTGTCTACCTAATTGCATAAGGCTAAACTCTGCCTTTTCTTACATCGAGACTAAGCACTGTCTCCTTTTCTTGCATGAGGCTAAGCATTTCCTCCCGAATTTCATAACGCTAAGCTCTGCCTTCCCTTACATCGAGACTAAGCATTGTCTCCTTTTCTTGCATGAGGCTAAGCGTTGCCTCCCTAATTGCATAAGGCTAAGCTCCGCCTTTCCTTGCATCAAGACTAAGCAGTGTCTCATTTTCTTGCATGAGGCTAAGCATTGCCTCCCCAATTGCATAAGGCTAAGCTCTGCCTTTCCTTACATCGATACTAAGCACTGTCTCCTTTTCTTGCATGAGGCTAAGCATTGCCTCCCTAATTGCATAAGGCTAAGCTCTGCCTTCCCTTACATCGAAACTAAGCACTGTCTCCTTTTATTTCATGAGGCTAAGCATTGCCTCCCTAATTGCATAAGGCTAAGCTCTGCCTTTCCTTGCATCGAGACTAAGCATTGTCTCCTTTTCTTGTATGAAGCTAAGCATTGCCTCCCCAATTGCATAAGGTTAAGCTCTGCCTTCCATTATATCGAGACGAAGCACTGTCTCCTCTTCTTGCATGAGGCTAAGCATTGCCTCCCTAATTGCATAAGGCTAAGCTCGGCCTTTCCTTGCATCGAGACTAAGAGCTGTTTCCTCTTCTTTCATGAGGCTAAGCATTGCCTCCTTAATCGCCTAAGGCTAAGCATTGCGTTGTCCGTGCATAATACCAAATGGTATCCCCACACTATTTAAAACCTAGCACTATTTTCTATTCGCCCGGGGCTAAGCACTGCCCCAATCTTACACAAGACTAAGCTCTGTCTTGTTTTACTTCGCATACGACTGAGCATCATATTTTTGCATCTCATGGGCTGAAACATCGCCATTTGTCCAAAGGCGTCATAGTCTGAAGGCATCATCCTCATAGCCGGAAGACACCATGCCATGGCATGAGGATTTCTCAATATTGCACATCATTATTCAAAGGCGTCATGGTTCAGAGGCACCATTTTCATGGCCCGAGGACATCATTTCATGGCCTAAGAATCCCTTATCACATGATTCATGGCCCAAGATGTCTTGGTCTAAAGATATCATCCTCACTGTCCAAAGACAAATTTCATGGTCCAAAGGGAATTTGCATCATATTTAAATTCTCGCAATAACCCATATATACTTGCATGCATTGTGTTTAAGTTTTGCAGGTAATCCAGGAAGTGACCGTTCTCCTAACGGGAGCAATCTTTGCTCCAGTTTTCGTTCAACATTCGAATCCTGCAATTATTTCAAACACAACCAACCACCATCAGTTACCCACTTTTACTTGATAACCGTTCAGATACTCATTTTGAGATACATCCATAACTTTTCAGATTCACATTTATGATTTCGCGTAAATTCATCTGATATTGTTCTACCCAAAAGAACCCTTTCCGAAACATACGACCATTCCTATAACAATTCCATCGGTTCAATTCACCGATGGATCCAGAACTACACATAGCCTGATTCCCGTAACACCTGGGATATGTAGGCAACTCAGGAACCAGATTTTGGCCCCCATTTTTTCAAATCATATTATCCCTCGTTCAATTCAGTCAAAATCGGTCATCATTTTCTTTACTCGACAACTCTTTCATCATTCCCGGGTAAAGAGGGGCAGCTGTTGATTCCCAATTTTGCCCTCATATTTTTCAAATACATATATACTTTCAAAATAGCATATTTGCATAATTATTTAGTTTATAAACCTATACAAGCGTTTTCTATAATTGTTCCATTATTTTTAGGGCTTTAAATTAATTTTTCTTATATTCTAATGATAGATAAAATCCTTTAAATTATTTTTGTGATAACTTAGTTGCCTAAAATAATTATTTTGCACCTATAATATATGTTTCAAATATTTTATTTCATTCCATATAATTACATTAGCATTTGTTTAAGCTATTTATCTAATTTTGCAATAATGGCCTATATTTTACAAATAAAAACGTTTATTATATTATTTATGCCAAAGTATCATTTTATATTTTTATAAGGTTGAGTTATTATTTTTAAAATAGTTTTACAATATAAATATTATTTTTACCATTAATTAGAAGTTTTAATAATTTATTTTTAATTAATTTTCAAGGGTTTCAAGAGCTGGCCCAAAATAGGCTAATTTTTGGACCACATTTTGGCCCAAACCATTATCCCAGCACCTCAATTACCCCAAGCCCAACACCAGCGACCCAATACCCTATACCCGTCCATTAACTCGATCCAACTCTTTTAAAATCCGGCTGTTGATCTCTAAGATCAACGACCCCACAATCAAACCCCCCTTTTTTTATTATCCTAACCCCCATTCCCTCCTGAACCGCCGCCCTAAAATCCTCTCCCCTCTCTCCCAGCGAAACCCTAGCCTCCCTATCAATCTTCTCCGAATCCATCTCAATCATGGATTCTTTCCATGATTCTCTTGCCTTTTATGTGTTACCTCAGTATTATTTGCAAGACTATGGTGTTACATAGTACTTGCCCCAAATTTGGCAAGTACCATTCCTCAAATCGGATTCCACCGCCTTCAACCTTTGAGATTTAGAGGATATTTCGTCTATATGCACTTACTATCAGGCTCTATGGTCCGATTCAGTGAGACTTTCGACCATCTGTGCTTTCCTTTTGAACTAGGATTCGAGATTTTCCTTTATTCTTTACTGATTTTCGATCGATACTCTTTCCTTTCTCGTGTTTGACCGATATTTTCCTTATTTCTATTTAACCCGCCGCATTTACCTATTTTTACTTTTATTTGCCCTAAGACTGACTTTAATTGATTTTCGTATGAAATTTTCATTATTCTCTGTTCAATCTATTGTATTCCCTTATTTTAAGTGTTATTTGCATGTTATTTTTTCTTCTTCTCTGTTTAATTTACTGAACTTCCTATTCTATGTATTATTTGCCCTACATTAAATCTAATTGATTCTGGAATATTTCCTGATTTTGTGTTTAATTTTACCATATTTCCTATTTTATATGTGAAATATGCTACTATATAAACCCCTCCCCTAAAATCCACTAGAGAGGGATTTTGAATCCTCATTCCTGCAACTGTTTTCATACTCTCTTCTCTCACTCACTAACTCACTGTTACACTCGAACACTCTCTAAATTATTGAACAACCTCCTCCGGTGCAAGCACTGCTCGGAGCCCATTCTAGAGGCTCTTGTGAACTCTGAAGCATCGGGGATTTGGGATTTTTGCTATTACATTCTTCATTCTTTTATTCTGCTACTGGTTAGTGTCTAAAATCTTGCAATTTTCAATTTCACTCATTTTTTTGCAATATGTATTCGAACTTGCATGAGCATGATTCAACTATGATAATGTTTAACATTTGATGCCAGCTTGTGTTAATTAAACGCATGAGATAACCTACTGTTTGTGTTATGCTTCTCTATGATTTGCACTCTGTGATCTCTTGTCTTTCGAGATGGGTTCTTTACCTTGTAGCATCTTAACATGTTTAGTTTTGGACTTCAATAGCAGTCCACTTCAACATGAGCTTGACTATTGTGATTGTATGTTATTAAGTTACCAATTTCTGTATATTGTGTTTAGATATTACCCTAACACTATGGAAATCCCCCATTTACTTTAATGAACCTTTGGGTACTGAGTTCTGTGTATATTGGAATGCTCTTTGTGTATTATCCCTAACTCTACGGAATGCTGCCCTAAAATCTTCTCTAAACTTGTTTCATGCTATACTGATTTTCTAAAAGACAAACACTCTATTTTCTATTGACTAGAAATTTACTCCTACACTAATACTTTTCCAGTATGCCTTGGTTCATTTGCTATTCTATCCTTTATGTGATTATCAATGTGTGTATCCCTCCATCATGGCTAAGTATTGATCAATATGACATTAGGTTAGACTTAACTTAATTTAGACCCTTAGGTTTCAACCAGTTCAACATCATGCAACATATGTATGTCTGCAAACCTGTTTCTTCTCCTAATTCCTACGATGGTTGTCTATGTGGTACTTTGGCTATGTGAACCTTGCTATATTTACTGGGATACTTGACCAGTTGTGCTGTATGCTCAGTCTAGTGATTTCTGTCCACTCTCCTTACTTGTTACTCTGATATTCTAAATTCCTATTCTTAGCCGGCTGAAAGCCAAGGCTACCTAAGTTCTATTGTTGGCCTCCCTAGTGTCAGCACTGCTCGGGGTCCAATTGAGTCCATTGTGAACTCTAACACACTAGGGCTTGGTCCTAGTCATTCCTTTAACCTCAAAAACTATCCCTAATACTCTACTTCCCTATCATGTATTATGTTCTCTATTGGTTGTTCCAAGCGGTGCAACACTTGGTGTTGTGGCTCATTGAAAGGGATCTGAACTCCCCAATAGATCTGTGATCGTATGGTTCTTTATTGAAGTCCTAAAGTATGCTATGCTAGAAGTAATGAAGGCCCAGTAAGGTTGGGTATCTAGTTATTTTATTTGGGCCTAATATAGGCCTGTCTACTGTTATGTAATATTGTTACTTTAATCATTATTGGGCCTGTAATAATATCCTTTGTATAAACAATTGGGGTTGTTAGTAAAAGGGAATGGGGTAGATTTTAATATTTACATGTGATGGGTAGTTAACATGCCTATAGGACTTAATAATGTGTTTGTTATATGTGTCGTTCACTCTCTATGTACACTATAGAGATTATGATATTAGGAGAAGCACACACTCACACTACTTGTTTACAAGCAAAACATGAGCTCAAATGCTTCAATTATCCTTGTTGCTACATGTTATTAGAAAATATGCCCATAGGAAATAAATATCGTTGAACATTCCTTCAATTTGCATTGCTAGAAATCATTCCTATTTGATTTGGATCATTTCATTTACTATTGTATCGCATTGTTCACTAGAAACCATGCTTATAGGACTAAGTATAACAATAAAATCAGTTCCAAGTGCTAATCGTTAAAGATCATGCCTATAGGATACCACAATTCGCCTTAATAACTGTTAATGATGCCCCTCTCAACATTGTTTATTGTTCACTTAGACCACTATCAAAAGCGTGAGTAATTATGGGTTTGTCCCGATAGATTCCACTGTCTTTACTACATAAATCACTTAGACGCAAAATCTACAGGATTAATAACTAGAAATCTACAATGTCCAATATGCGATAACTGTACCATCCTGTCTATGGGTGACACTTGGTTTCTGAAACTGCTTGCATGCCTTAACGCCTTGGCACATAGAAATCATGTCTATAGGAATCTAAGTTCTTGATTCTGAACTGCTCAACATACAATTTGTCTTACGTGCATTGGTTGCTTAAGTGTGGAGGCAAACTTGAGCCTTGACTGCCTATATGTAAAGTCTAATGTGTTTTGTATGTCGCCTAGTTTTGACATTTTTGAGCAGCCTAAGCGAGGTCTAGAACCATCCAAAGTAAAGGTCCAATACCTCCTGGACCATATGTATGGGACGAGTAGTGCACGCATAGGGTACGACCTATAATTGAATTAGAATGCTTTTAGGTAACAACTTTAACATAGTAATCGGGTACCAAGAGATGATAGTCTGTGCCCACTGAATAATATGAGTAATACCCCATTTTGAGGGAGTTATGAAGTATTATTTATGTTGCACGGGGTGATCCTTTAGGCTAAAAAACATAGGACTCCCCCCTCCTCTTTATATGTTGTTATTAGATCTAAATAGTTGTATCCCTATATTCGCACTAAGATCTGTATTAATCATGTTGTAATAAAGTTCTCTGACTTCTGAATTCCCTTTGTTTACTTGATCACCTAGCTTAATCGTAATCCGCATAATCTTAAGTTTGGCCGGGACCCACAGTTGTGGACCTCGAGGAGTGCCTAATACTTTCTCTTTGAGGTAACTTGAGCCCTTACCCGATCTTTGGTGGTGTTGACTAGTCAAACAGAGTTATCTGCATAATAGGTGCCCTAACGCATCTTAAACAAATGTTAGGTGGTGACTCTTCTCCTTTAGCACTCTATCTCCCATTCTAAAAGGAGTTGTCACGTGTCAAAGCCCGCTTTTCGCGAGAAAAATGGGGCATGACACCCCTAAATAAGACTCCTCGTATGTGATTTTACTATTTATGAATTGCGGGGAGGGTTAGTTCGGGATTTGGAATGGTTAGGGTTGAAATCGGAACACTTGGTTCCTTAATGTTGGCCGGATAAGGCTAAGTTTGACTTGAGTCAAAGTTTTGAGTAAACGACCTTGAAATTAGGATTTGACAGTTCCAATTGGTTCATATGATTATTTTGGACTTCGGCTTATGTTTGGATCGAGTTATGGATGACCTGGGAGCATTTCAGCGTTTAATATTGATAGTTGGCACCTTGAAGGTTTTAAAATTTTTTAAATTTAGTTTGGAGTAAGTTTTGGTGTTATTGAGGTCCGTTTGGGATTCTGAGCTTGGAAATAGTTCCGTATAGTGATTTGAGATTTGCACACAAAATTTGGTGTCATTCCGAGTAGTTTAAGTATGTTTCGGTGCGTTCGGAGTAAGTTGGAAGAACTTGAAGTTCCTAAGTTGATTCAATTTGGTTTGGGGTGTGATTTTTAGTTTTGATGTTGTTTAATGCATTCCGAGGGTTTGAGCGAGTTAGTTTTATGATTTCAAACTCGTTGGTACTTCCGGAAGAGGGACCACTGAAACGGGATAATATTTGCAGAAGCGAAGCCTGCCAGCCTAAGGCACTTCCGCAGAAGCGGAACTTAGTCTGCAGAAGCGGTGCCGCAGATGCGGCCCAGTGACCGCATGTGCGGAATCACTGGAGGCAGAGTTGCCCTTTTAAAGAAGGGGATTTCCATCTATGCAATGTGAGTTTAATACACAGATCATGGGTAGATTTTAACATAAAAATTTGTGAAAATTATAGGTTTAGATGAAAAACCCTAGGTTTTTTATAAAAATGGGGGTTAACCACAAAAATGGTTATAGAATTGAGTGAAAACTACATATTTGAGTTCATCTGGTTATGGGTAACAACTTTCTTCAAATTTTTCGGAATCTGGGCACGTGGGCTCGCGGATGAATTTTAGGGATCCTTCAATTGGGGTTGGGTAATCACTCTAATAGTTAGAATATGAACTTTTAAAAGTATATTGATTGACTTATTCAGCATTTTACTAGCTTCGGATTGTTCGGCACCGAGTTGAGGCTTTGGAGTGAATTTGAAGTCTGAAAGTGATCTTTGAGACGAGGTAAGTCACTTTTCTAACCTTGTAAGAAGGAATTTACCCCATAGGTGATTTGAGTTAATGTTTGCTTCAAATTATGGGGTCTACGTACGTACGAGGTGACGAGAGTCCGTGTGTAGCTACTAATTATGCTTATGTCCGGGTAGTTTTAGGACCCGAACCATGAATTATTTGAAATGTTTGCACCCTACTTGTTAATAAAAGGTCTTAAATTGTATTAGGACTTGTTTGAGGAATGGTGAAAGGTCATTAATGGAATTTGTTTTCATTGTGCTAATACCTTTAATAACGTTTAAGTTAAATGCTTACAAATTATCCTTTCTTCTTGAGGAGCGGGCCGAACGCATCGACAGTAGATAGATGCATCTATGGTTTGTGTCGCTCGACCCTCGGCAGTGTACACATTATTTTGGATCGGGCCGTATGACTTTGGCATAATCGTACGTGTTAATACTCAGAGTTTAATTATATATTTGATGTCATTTCATGGCTTGAGAGGTTAAAAGTATACTTGGTGGAATTAAATTGGTTCTTAACAGGTGTGAAATAATTTTTTACTTCCTACTTGTTATTTGGTGATTATTTTGATTTCATAACCCATGCTTATTTAAAACTTTTGTACTTTATTGGTTGCCCATAGTAAGTGTCGATATCCACCACTGGTCATTACTTCTTCGAGTTTAGACTTGATACTTACTGGGTACATGTTGTTTATGTACTCACGCTAAACTTTTGCACTAACCATGCAGGATCTGAGGCAGGTGCATCTGGAGGTCCTACCAGCGCGCGTCCCAGGTATCCCGAGGCCTAGTGGTGAGCTGCTTCCCGAGCCATTCTGCAGCCCTTAGAGTCTCTCTTTTGTATTTATATTTTGTCTACTTTACTTCGGACAATAGTTATAGTTTTGTATATTCTACTAGTTGCTCATATACTTGTGACACCAGGTCTTGGCACACACACTAGTAGACTTTATGGTTTTGGTGTATTTACATATTTATGCTTGCATTTAGATGCTTTCACTATATTCATTTAACTCTCTACTTCTCAAATTTTTAAATAAATGGAACTTAACTAATTGTAAGCCTGTCAAAAGAAGTAATCACGTAGTAAAATCATCTTAGGCTTGCCTAGCAGCGACGTTAGGTGTCATCACGGCCTATAGGAGAAATTGAGTCGTGACAATTTGGTATCAGAGCACTAGGTTCCGGTAGGTCTCACAAGTTATGAGCAGGCCTAATAGAGTCTTGAGGATCGGTGCGGAGACATCCGTACTTATCTTCGAGAGGCTATAGGGTGTTAGGAAACTACTATTTCATCTCCTATCATGCAGTTAATGTAGTACTAAGTATGTTTCTCTTATTCTCTCACAGATGGTGAGAACGCGCGCAACGAATGTTCCAGACCATGGAGGAGCTACTCCCCCTATTATTAGAGGCCGAGGTAGAGGACGAGGGAGGGCTCGAGTTCGTGGTAGAGGATGAGGGCGTCCTAGAGTTGCTCCAGTTATACCACCAGTGGATCTAGTAGAGGATCCCATTATTGAGGAGCAGGGTGAGGTGCGTGCAGCAGGACCAGCCATAGTGGAATTTATATCTGCATCGGGATTCCAGGAGGTCATGGGCCGTATGATACGGTTCATGTATTCTATGACCCAGGCTGGTTTATTTCCAGCAAACCCTGCCACATCTCAGGCGGGAGGGCGAATACAGACCCTTACCGCTCAGGCTCTAGGGCACGCGACTACCGTATATCAGACCCCGAGCGTACTACCCATGAGCGTAGCCCAGCCAGTTGCAGCAGCTATACATGAGCCCATATCGACTGCGGCCGGCAATCCGCATAGACTATTGGATAGATGGACCAGGCTACAACCTCCTGTCTTTGGAGGGGAGCGACACGAGGACCCCCAAGACTTTATTGATCGGTGCAGGGACAGACTACACAACATGAGGATATTGGAGTCCCAAGGGGTAGACTTTACCACCTTCCATCTAGAAGGCAGGGCCCGTAGATGGTGGCAGTCTTATCTTCTCAACAGACCAACAAGTTCTCCTCCCATGATTTTGGATCAGTTCACACGCCTCTTCCTAGACAGATATATTCCACCCTCTCATAGGGAAGAGTTGCGATTTCATTTCGAGAAGCTCCATCAGGGCTAGATGTTAGTGACTTATGATGAGGCGAGATTCTCAGAGTTGTCTTGCCATGCACTTATGATACTTCCGACCGATGCAGAGAGAGTGCAGAGGTTTGTTGCCGATTTGCACTCTGTTTTCCAGGCCACTATGGCCCGAGAGGTAGAGATGGGGATTTCTTACGAGCTTGTTATGGAGATAGTGTGGTCGGGGGATCGAGGGTGCATGTCAGCGTGGTCGGGAGAAGGCTATAAGGAATAAGCGGTTTCGGTATTCTGGAGAGTTCAGTGGTGCCCCGGCTGGGGGCAGGGGTCAGTTCATAAGGGGTCAGTCTAGTAGGCCCATATATCCAGCACAACCTCCTCCTCGGGGCGCTCCAGTGCGACTTTATTTCAGTGCCTTGATAGAGACTTCCTACCACCCACAAGCTATATAGGGTTTCTCCAGTGGGTATTCAGGCCATCAGGGTCAGACTTTAGGTTAGCAGTCCACCATGCTGAGAGGTTGTTTCGAGTGCGGGGATCTCAGTCATGTGAGGAGGTTCTGCCCTAAGCTTTGGGGGGGGCAAGGCAGTGCAGTAGGGTCAGTAGCCTATAATTTCATCACCAGCTGCCCCACCAGTCGTCTGGCCACCCAGAAGCAGAGGGAAGGTGGGTAGGGGTCGTCCTAGAGGTGGAGGTCAAACAGGTGGAGGCCAGACGGGTGGCTCTCCAGATAGATTCTATGCTTTTCCGGCCTCAGATGCCGTGGTCACAAGTATTATTTCTGTCTGTGTTAGGGTTGCTTTGGTACTATTTAATCCAGGGTCTACGTATTCATATGTTTCATCCCTATTTGCTCATTTCCTGGGTGTTACTCATAAGTCCTTGGGTACTCCTGTCTATGTGTCCACTCCTGTGGGCAATTATGTTGTTATGGATCAGATCTATCAGTCTTGTATTGTTACATTCCGTGGTTATGAAACTAGAGCATATCTTCTGTTGCTTGATATGACTGACTTTAAGGTCATCCTGAGCATGGATTGGTTATCTCCATATCACACCATCGTTGATTGCCATACCAAGAATGTTACCTTGGCGATGCCAGAGTTGCCTAGATTGGAGTGGAAGGGTTCGTATGTCAGTACACATAGTCGGGTTATTTCTTTTATGAAGGTTTGACACATGGTCGAGAATGGGTTGCTTGGATTATCTAGCATATGTTCAGGATACTACCACAGAGACCCCGGTGATTGACTCAGTGTCCGTGATATGGGAGTTCTCCGATGTGTTTCCTTCTGACATTCCAGGCATGCCACCAGAACCTACATCCAATGAAGATGCAGCGCCCCCGATAAAAGGGATGTTAGTACATATGGAATTGTCACGACCCAACTGGAGGGTCATGACTAGCACCCGGGCCATACTTGCCGAGCACCAACGTACATTTTATCTAACCTTCCTTATTATCTTTAAGGGCCGACAAGATCAATATAAATAGTAGACATGGATCATGAACATCCAACAATGAAAGATAATGTCATGAACATACATAACATGGGACGACAAGACTGTCAAGAAACTATATATAAGGTAGGAGCTACCATGCTGCCATGAAAGACTATACAACAAAAATCAGCCGACAAGGCATTCTAAACCATACATGAATCGACACCTGTCTATGAGCCTCCAAAGGAACATAAGTGCTACAACATTGCCGGAATAGGGCCCCGACATACCCATAATGTCTATAACAAAAATGCATACCAAGACCACGGCAAATCCGGAGAAGGGATCTTGCCAATAACCGCTGAACTGGACAGCCTACTGTGGTGGGGGAGCTGCATCTACCTGTCTATCAGGACCTGCAGCACGACATGCAGAGTACACAAATAAAAAGGACGTCAGTACGAATAAAGTACTGAGTATGTGAGGCAGCAAAGCATAAGTGAGAACAGTAATGTAAACAGGGATAAAGAATATACAACCTGTGACATCTGGGTACCTCTGAGGGCTACTGACATGAAATACATGATACATACATATATATACATAAACTTTTAAAACATACGCCTTTGTGGGCATCACCATCATCATATCGTACCCGACCGTAATAGGCTCGGTAAAATGTACCCGGCCATCATAGGGCTCGGTAGAATCATACCCGGCCACGTGGAGCTCGGTAAAACCCAACTGATCAGTGGTTGCACAATAGGTGCCATACCCGGCCGACTATAGCGCGGCTCGGTAAAGTAAAATAGATACATATATATGATGCATGCTGGACTCATTGGAATCACATTTTGAACATTTCGGAGTGACGTAAGGTCGGTATCCTTCGTACACGTTATTAGGATTAACTCTTCATCAAGAATATTATAAGAATCAGGAACTACCAACAACATTGATAATATAAGAATAAGAGAAGTAACATCAATATCAATCGTTTCATAAGAAGGGCAGCAATGTAAGTACTGCTAGCTTCTAAGAGTAGAGTATCTTTGGGAGCTCGTTCATTAAATTATGTACAATCGGAGTCATGCAAAAGAATGAAGGGGATAGCCTCACATACCTTGTATATACTGCCCAACCTCAAGCTATGCAAATGTCACGACTCCTTAGTCTACAATAAGACAAATGACACTATCATTATCGTTTAAGCGTCGTAACTATTATGTATCGACCGCAACCTATTTTACGATGAAACGGACAGCACCTCCCCTATTTATATGACTTCCCACAAGTCAATACAATCACCAAACAGCCCAAACAACATCATTAATAATCATATTGAGCCTCCAAAATAGTCTACCAACCAACAACATTACTACCAAGCCTTTCGATATATATTTCACAAGTTCTAGCTTCAACGACTTAGCTGCAACTTGGATAATCTTAAATATATATAGAGTAAGAGGTTCCTTACCTTTAAACAGAAATAACAACTCCAATTTGACCTTAATTTTCCACGAAATATCCCTTCAATTCTGCCACAAGAACAAGGAAGCAAAACTAGCAATTAATTCGGGTTTTTCGGCACTAGAATTACTTTAGAAGACTTGAAATCACCTAGGGTTGATATTAAAAACTTGAAGGTGTATTTACAGAACATAAAACACTTAAAACAACCTCCCACACGAGCTGGAACAACACAAAAATCAGCAACAACAAGAAGAACAAGAAACTTACTAGCGCCACGGGATTCCTGACATTTGATTTGTGTTGTTTGCCCTTTGTTTTGGTCTTGGATCATGAAAGAACCTTGAGAGACTATTTTTAGGGTTATAAGGTCTGAATATACTGAAAAATATTGACTTAAAACGGAGTTGAGGTATCTTATATATCTCCATATGTCTTAAATCGCCTTTGTGGGCCCCATAGAGAGCAGCTTGGCGCACTCTCGCAAAAACGCAAATATCTCTCTATTCCGAGATCGTATCGACGAACGGTTTAATGCGTTGGAAACTAGACTCATAGATATTCAATTTGATAGGTATATCACCCCATAATTCCAAGCACATTGGGAGAAAAATGCAGTAACATTTGACCTAAAGTTTAAGTAAAATTATAAACCTAAGTTGCGACAACTTTTATCGACTTTTGTTTCATAACTCGCTTGACTTCAAGACTTATGATGCGGATATTATATGATTCAAATACATTAAAACAAGACCTCTTGGGACAGTTAATCACCTCTAGTGTTACCCGAAAATACGGGTTACAACATCCTTGATTCGTTTAACTTCTAATACTTGTTAACCACTCTTATGCACCCTTGTATCGTTTAAGACCAATAGGATTAAATTCTTATCATCTCAAAGATAATCTATTCTTGGATTTACATCGACTAACTTACGGCGTGATCTATGGTATGCGAATTTGGGTTGTAACATGAATGGTTACGAAAGAGTTGAAGGAGTTGAAGGAGCAGCTTGAGGATTTGCTAGCAAAAGGGTTCGTCAAACCGAGTGTATCGCCTTGGGGTGCACCAGTGTTATTTGTGAAGAAGAAAGATGGGATTATGCGGATGTGCATTGATTACCGCCAGTTAAACAAAGTTACCATTAAAAACAAGTACCCGTTGCCACGTATTGATGACTTGTTTGACCAGTTGCAGGATGCTAGGGTGTTATCTAAGATCGACTTGAGATTGGGGTACGATCAGCTGAAGATTCAGGATTTTGATGTCCCGAAGACGGCTTTTCGGACTAGATATGGCCATTATGAGTTTCTAGTGATGTCATTTGGCTTGACTAATGCCCCAGCGGCGTTTATGGATTTGATGAACAAGGTGTTCAGGCCATATATTGATTCGTTTGTCATTGTCTTCATTGATGACATATTGATCTACTCCCGTAGCATGGAGGAGCACGAGCAGCATTTGAGAGTGGCACTTCAGACCTTGTGAGGACAGAAGCTATATGCTAAGTTATCTAAGTGTGAGTTTTGGCTAGATTCTGTGGCATACTTGGGACATGTCGTATCAAGCTAGGGTATTAAGGTGGATCCCAAGAAGATCGAGGCTGATCAAAGTTGGCCTTGTCCTACCACAGCGACTGAGATCAAGAGCTTCCTGGGGTTAGCAAGTTATTATCATCGGTTTGTGGAGGGCTTCTCATCTATTGCAGCACCTTTGGCTAGATTGACCCAGAAGGGTGCTCCATTCCGATGTCCGATGATTGCGAGGCGATCTTTCAAAAGCTCAAGACCGTATTGACTTCAGCACCAGTGTTAGTATTGCCTTCCAGTTCAGGGATGTATACTGTGTATTGCAACACTTCACGCGTTGGTTTGGGGTGTGTATTGATGCAGGAGAGGCAAGTTATTGGATATGTTTCACGTCAGCTGAAGCCCCACGAGAAGAATTACCATGTATATGATTTGGAGTTGGTCGCGATTGTTCATACTCTTAATATCTGGAAGCATCATTTCTATGGGGTGTCCTGTGAGGTTTACACTGATCATCACAACCTGCAGCATTTGTTCAAGCAGAAGGATCTCAATTTGAGGCAGCGCAGGTGGCTTGAGTTATTGAAGGATTATGATATTACCATTTTTTATCATCTAGGCAAGGCGAATGTACTTGCAGATGCCTTGAGCAGAAAGGCGGAGAATGTGGGTAGTTTGGAATTCATTTCAGTGGAGGAGAGGCCACTAGCTTTGGACATTGAGTCCTTGGCTAATAGACTTGTGAGGTTGGATATTTTAGAGCCCAGTCGAGTTCTTGCATGCGCCGTCGCTCAGTCTTCACTATTCGAGTAGATCAAGGCTCGCCAGTTTGATGATCCATACTTGTTGGTTCTCAGAGAGACAATACTATAGGGTGGTGCCGAGGAGGTTACTATCAGTGAGGATGGTGTTCTGCGACTCCAGGGTCGCCTATGTGTTCCTAATGTAGATGGCTTGAGGGAGAATATCCCAGAGGAGGCACACAACTCTCGGTATTCTATTCATCCAGGTGCTACAAAGATGTATCGCGACCTGAGGCAACATTATTAGTGGCGGCGGATGAAGAAGGACATAGTTGAGAATGCTGCGACGTGTCTAGACTGCCAGTAGGTCGAGTATGAGCATCAGAGGCCAGGTGGCCTACTTCAGCAGAAGACTATACCTTAGTGGAAATAGGGGCGTATTACTATGGACTTCGTAGTTGGGTTTCCGTGGACCTTGCAGATATTTGATGTAGTTTGGGTCATTGTCGATACGCTGACCAAGTTGGTACACTTCATTCCGGTTGTGGCCACGTATTGTTCAGAGAGGTTGGCCCAAATTTATATTCAGGGGATTGTTCGGTTGCATGGTGTGCCTATTTCCATCATATCAGATAGGGGCCCTTAGTTTACTTCGCATTTTTGGAAAGTAGTACAGAGTGAGTTGGGAACCCGTATAGAGCTCAGCACAACCTTTCATCTGCAGACCGACGGGCAGTCGGAGCAAACAGTTCAAATCTTGGAGGATATGCTCATAGCATGTGTGGTTGACTTCGGAGGGCAGTAGGATCGATTCTTGCCTTTGGCCGAGTTTGCTTACAATAATAGTTATCAAACCGGCATCGAGATGGCTCAATTTGAAGCTTTATATGGTCAGCGATGTCGCTCTCCAATCAGATGGTTTGAGCCTGGCGAGGCTACGTTATATGGTACTGATTTGGTGAAGGATGCCTTGGAAAAGGTAAAGTTGATTCAGGAGCGACTTCGCACAGCACAGTCCAGACAGAAGAGTTGCGCGGATCAAAAGGCACGTGATTTATCATTTATGGTGGGGGGAAAGGTTCTTTTGAAGGTCTCACCGATGAAGGGGATCATGGGGTACAGGAAGAATGGCAAGTTGAGTCCATGGTTTATAGGTCCATTTGAGGTGTTGAGGTGAGTTGGGGAGGTTGCTTATGAGCTTGCCTTGCCTCCTAGTCTATCAGGAGTTCATCAATTTTTTCACATGTCTATGCTCCGGAGGTATCATGCCGACAAGTTGCATGTGTTAGACTACAACACGGTTCAGTTAGATGAGAGCCTGGGTTATGAGGAGAAGCCAGTTGCCATTGTTGATAGGCAGGTTCGCCAGTTGAGGTCCAAGCAGATTTCTGTTGTAAAAGTTCAGTGGAGGGGCAAACCAGTCGAGGAGGCAACTTGGGAGGTCGAGGAGGCGACTTAGGAGGTCGAGGAGGACATACGGAGCAGATATCCACCCCTATTCAGCACTTCAGGTATGATTCTATACCCATTCGAGGATGAATGTTTGTTTAAGAGGTGGAGAATATAACGGCCCGATCGATCACTTTGCCTTCTAGATTCCCATTCCCCTAAATAAGACTCCACATTTGTGCTTTCACTGTTTTATGACTTGCGGGGAGGCTTAGTTCGGTATTTGGAAGGGTTCGGGTTGAAATCGAAACACTTGATTAATTAATATTGGCCGGATAAGGCTACGTTTGACTTCAGTCAAAATTTTGAGTACACGACCTCAGAATCAGGATTTGATGGTTCCAATAGGTTCATATAATGATTTTGGACTTGGGTGTATGTTTGGATCGTGTTATGGATGATCCGGGAGCGTTTTGACGCTTAATATTGATAGTTGGCACCTTGAAGGTTTTAAAGTTCTTTAAATTTGGTTTGGAGTAGGTTTTGGTGTTATCGAGGTCCGTTTGGGATTCCGAGCTTGGGAATTATTCCGTATAGGGATTTGAGAATTGCACGCAAAATTTGATGTCATTCCGAGTAGTTTATGTATGTTTCGGCGCGTTCGGAGTAAGTTGGAAGAACTTGAAGTTCATAAGTTGATTCAATTTGGTTTGGCGTGTGATTCTTAGTTTTGATGTTGCTTTATGCGTTCCAAGGGTTTGAGCAAGTTCGTTTTATGATTTCAAACTCATTGGTATGCTTGGGCGGGGCCCTGGGAGCCTCGGGTGTTAATCGGACGAGGCGCGGAACTCATTTGGACTTGGAAACACAACTGAAGCACCAGGCTTCTGGTGTAACCGCGCCTGCGGAGGGCCAACCGCAAGTGCGAGCTCACAGAAGCGAGCTAACAGCCGCAAAAGCGGCCCATCATGGGCAGCCTGAAACCGCAGATACAGATATGGTAGCCGCAGAAGTGGTCATGTGGCCACATAAGCAGTTTTGCGCAATTGGCCAGTGGCTGTAGAAGCAAGGAACTAAGTATAGAAGCAGGACCGCAGAAGCGGGATCCCGTCTGCAGAAGCAAAGCCTTCCAACCTAAGGCACTTCCGCAGAAACGGACCTTAGTCCGTAGAAGCGGTGCCACAGATTCGACCCAGCGACCGCAGGTGCAAAATCGTTGGACAGAGAGTGGTCCTTTTAAAATGGGACTTAGGCTATTTTGAGTTCATTTATTACACATTTGGTGATTGTGGAGCTTTAAAGAGTGGTATTTCCACCTAGCTAATTGAGGTAAATAATTTCTATGCAATGTGAGTTTAATACATAGATCATGGATAGATTTTAACATTAAAATTAGTGAAAATTATGGGTTTAGATGAATAACCCTAGGTTTTGATAAAAATGGGATTTAATTACAAAAATGGTTATGGAATTGAGTGAAAACTACATATTTGAGTTCATGAGGTTATGGGTAACAACTTTCTTCGAAAATTTCCAAAATCCGGGCACGTGGGCTCGCGCATTAATTTTTGGGATCCTTCAATTGGTGTTGGGAAATCATTATAATAGTTAGAATATGAACTTTTAAAAGTATATTGATCGATTTATTCAACATTTGACTAGCTTCGGATTGTTCGGCACCGAGTCGAGGCTTTGGAGTGAATTTTAGGTCGGAAAGTGATCTTTGAGACGAGGTAAGTCTCTTGTCTAACCTTCTAAGAGGGAATTTACCCTATAGGTGATTTATGTTAATGTTTGATTCAAATTGTGGGGGCTACGTACGTACGAGGTGACAAGAGTCCATGCGTTTCTACTAATTATGCTTATGTCTAGGTAGTTTTAGGACCCGAACCATGAATTATTTAAAATGTTTGCACCCTACTTCATAATCAAAGTGCTTAAATTATATTAGAACTTATTTGAGGAATGGTGAAACGTTGTTAATGGAATTTGTTTTACATTGTGCATTAACCTTTAATAATGTTTAAGTTAAATGCTTACAAAGTATCCTATCTTCTTGTGGAGTGGGCCGAACGCCTCGGCAGTAGATAGATGCATCTATGGTTCATGCCGCTCGACCCTCGGCAGTGTACACATTATTATAGATCGAGTCGTACGAACTCGGCATAATCGTGCGTGTTAATACTCAGAGTTTAATTATATATTTGATGTCATTTCATGGCTTGAGAGGTTAAAAGTATACTTGGTGGAATTGAATTGGGACTTACCAGGTGTAAAAGAATTATTTACTTCCTGCTTCTTATTTGGTGATTATTTTGATTTCATAACCCATGCTTATTTAGAACTTCTGTACTTTATTGGTAGCCCATAGTAAGCGTCGATGCCGACCCTTCGTCACTACTTCTTCGAGGTTAGACTTGATACTTACAGGGTACATGCTGTTTATGTACTCATGCTACACTTTTGCACTAACTGTGCAGGATCTGAGGCAGGTGCATCTAGCGGTCCTACCGGCGCGCGTCCCAGATATCCCGAGGCCTCGTGGTGACATTCTTTCCGAGCCGTTCTGCAGTCCCTAGAATCTCACTTTTGTATTTATATTCTGTCTACTTTACTTCGGACAGTAGTTAGAGTTTTGTATATTCTACTAGTTGCTCATATACTTGTGATACCAGGTCTTGTCACACACACTAGTAGACTTTATGGTTTTGGAGTATTTATATATTTATGCTTGCATTCAGATTTTCATTTTATTCATTTAACTCTCTACTTCTCAAATTTCTAAATAAATGGAACTTAACTACCTGTAAGCCTGTTAAAAGAAGTAATCACGTAGAAAATTTATCATAGGCTTGCCTAGCGGCGACGTTAGGCGCCATCACGGCCTATAGGAGAAATTGGGCCGTGACAACATTTGGACCAGCTTTGTTTATTAGGTTTAAAATGGCATTGGGCCTTTTTCTTTGTTATTGGGGCCGTTGAGCCAATTTTGATGCATTTACACTGTTGGGCCATTTTGGACAACTTCAACTTTGGGCCAGCCCTTAACATGTTGTAGTTGGGCCTGCAGAAATTTAGGTTTTGGCCCAGGATACTTTGAAATTGGGGTTTGCATAGACAGCCACCTGAAGGCCAGATTATTAACCCAACCAATTTTACTAAAGCTGTTTCTAATAAGCCATGACTGCATAAATAACCACTTTACTAAACAACCATTTTTATCTTAATTAAGATCTAAATCAGAGTGGCAGGCCAAAAATCTAGCACTAATCGATTTTCAATACTTTAAACATAAAGCATTCAAAACTAACCTCCATAAACAAACAAACAAAAAAATAGTTTCAACCACCCATGTAAAAGAAAGTTAATATTAACTTACTTCTAGCATGTTTCCAAGCTCAATCACAATTATAATATTTATTCTTAGACAAAATTGAACATATTCATGTTCCAACAATCCAAACTAAATTCAAATCTTTATTACTTCTGAAAGTATCTGCAATACAAAGTAAAAATAATACCTTCATCACCGAATTGTAAAAATATAGTCGTAGAATCAGCAAGAATAACATCAAAAAACAGGAGCAAAAATGCAGTTAAGACAGCCCAGAAAACCAACAAAGATGCTTGAAACTAGTGGCTAAGAAACTTCACAAATTACCTAAACGGACTTTCTATATTTCTCAAAGGTTTTGCATTCTAAGGGATACTCACAAAGCTCACAATTTTTACCTACTGAAGATGATAAATCGTGACCGCAAACTCTGGTGAGCCGAAGATCAGTCACGATATCATCAACAACAAAGTCGTGTTTCGAGTTCGAGGCTAGCCTATGCAGAGGTGAGGTAGTGATGGCGGAGGGTGGCAAAGGCGGCAGTACAACAGTGGTTGCGGCGACAGTGGTGTTCTTTGGGGTGAAATTGACATCAATGGGTAGGTCTTGAGGAGCTCTATCCATTGATATAGGTATTGCGAGGTGGCAGTGGCAAGAGCTTCAAGAATTTGGGCAAAGAAGTGGCGGCAAAAGTTTCCTAGATCTAAAAGTCAAGGAATTTGAGGGGTTTTTTGAAGGATTTGGTTTGGAGATATCGAAAGAGGAGGTTGTGGGGATTACATGGTGTGAATTTGGGGGCGTTTGGAGGTGGTCTGCAGCCGGTAGGCAATTTCCAGCGGGGGAGAAGAGGTGACAGCTAGGGAGAAAGAGAGAGTGAAGAGATAGAGAAGAGAGAGGAAGGAGAAAAGTATTACGGGTGGAAATGAGGGATATTTTCATATTTTTTAGGCTTTAAATACCTAGGCAGATAGTGAATGAGAGCCATTGGATCAAGATGGAATGGATGAGCAAGATTTTATCTTGCTTCATTTAGTGAAATGACGCAGTTTTATTATGAAACTACGTCATTTTGATCCCGTTCTTGGCAAGCCAACAGTTGGACTGGGTCGGCCAAATTGGGCTAAGAAATTGGGCTTGATTTGTGCACAATTCAACTAAAAATGGTATTAATCCAAAACCTTTAAATCCCTTAATAAATTAATTAATAATCGAATTCTAAAGTCTATATACACAAACAATAAACCTAAAATAATGTAATGTAGGAGAAATAGAAATAGCAAAAATTAGATGTTTACAGTTGTCCCTCTTTGATCGAGAACACAAATAATTTTCGTGCAAAGAAAGTGAATGACATATCTAATTTTGCTTGTGTGTAACACCAATGAAAGATTTTTTTTTTATTTTTCAAAAATGTGACCGAACCTTGCTTCCGAGGTTGCCTACATATCCTTTGCTATAAATAAATCAGGTCAGCATAGTTCTGGGAAAATTTTGGTAGCTGGGACTACCGGGCACTGTAGTTAAGACTGTTGTTGCTGTTGGTGTTGCTGTTACAGTCACTTGCTGCTTAAGTCAAAAGAAAAAGAGAAGATAACTACATAAGTCTGCAAGCTAAGAGTTACAAAATTCCTATATATGTATCTTCTAAAGTCAAATCTTGATTCTTGACCTGCTCGCTTGCGTTGACCTTAGATTGGATCTTGACGCCCTTTGAAGAAAAGATTATGGCTCATTCTCAATTGCTTGATTTCCTGATCAGAATTTGAGAAAATAAAACTTGAGAAGCTGGGCTGCTGGCACATTATCAAAGCTAACTCCAACTATCTTGTGATCGAAAGACTTCTCTCTTCTGATAAGAAACTGAAACTACAAGCTTCAATCGTCACTTGTGCTATAAGGCGGGGCCTGCAAACCCATCAAAAACAAACAATTTTTTTTTTACCTCAGTTTGGACTAGGAAATTTTGTGAGTTGTTGGAGAAAGCTATAAACTATCTAACTTATTGAAAGGAAGACAAAGACAACATTATAACCTAGCTATGTGAGGATATGCAACCACGGGCTAGTACCCTGTGTTACCAAAAGGAAATGTAACTAGGGGTTGGTACCCTGTATTACTGAAAGAAAAATAACCAGGGTTTGGTACCCTGTATTACTAAAAATAAATGTAATCAGGAGTTGGTACCGTGTATTACTGAAAGAATGTAACCAGGGGTTGGTACCCTATATTACTGAAGAGAAATATAACCAGAAGTTGGCACCCTATATCACTAAGGAGAAATATAACCAGGTTTTGGTACCCTGTATTACCAAAAAGAAATGTAACCAGGGGTTGGTACCTTATATTACCCAAACAAATGTAACCAAGGGTTGGCGCCCTATATCACTAAGGAAAAATATAACCAGTGTTGGTACCCTGTATTACTGAGCGGAATGTAACAAACACTTGGAACCCTGTATTACTAAAAGAAATGTAACCAGGGGTTGGTACCCTGTATTATTGATCGGAATGTAACCAGGAGTTGGTAACCTGTATTACTGAAAGGGATGTAATTAGGGGTTAGTACCCAGTGTTACTAAAAAAGTGTTGAATCCATCTAGGTGAAAAAGGTTCTACCTCAGTTGAGCTACGTAAAATACCCTGAACGAAGAGTACTTCTACCCATAAATATGAGCTGGATACCCCTAGGCGAAAAGGTTCTACCTGGGTTAAGCTACGTAAAACAAGCCTGAGCGAAAAGTACTTCTACCTACAAATATGAGCTGGATCCCCCTAGGTGAAAAAGGTTTTACCTGGGTTAAGCTACGTAAGACAGCCTGAGCAAAGAATACTTCTACTCGGAAATATGAGCTGGATACACCTAGGCCCAAAGGTTCTACCCGGGTTAAGCTACATAAGACAACTTGAACGAAGAGTACTTCTACCAGAAACTATGAGCTGGATACCCTAAAGCGAAAGGTTCTACTTGGGTTAAGCTACTTAAAATAGCCTGAGCGAAGAGTACTTCTACCCAGAAATATGAGAAGGATCCCCCTAGGCGAAAAGGTTCTACCTAGGTTAAGCTACATAAAATAGACTAAGCAAAGATTACTTCTACTCGGAAACATGAGTTGGATCCCCTAGGGGAAAAGGTTCTACCTAGGTAAAGCTACGTAAACATGCCTGAGCGAAGAGTACTTCTACCCGGAACTATGTGTTGTCCCCTAGGCGAAAAGGTTCTACCTGGGTTAAGCTACGTAAAACAGTCAGAGCGAATGGTACTTCTACCCGGAAATATGAGCAGAACCCCCCTAGGCGAAAAGGTTCTTCCTAGGTTAAGCTATATAAAACAACATAAGCGAAGAATACCTATACCCAGAAATATGAGTTTGAACCCCCTAGGCGATAAGGTTCTACCTAGGTTAAGCTACATAAAAGAGCCTAAGCGAAGTGTACTTCTCCTCGAAAATATGAATTGGATCCCCTTAGGCGAAAAGGTTCTACCTGGGTTAAGTTACGTAAAACAACCTGAGCGAAGAGTACTTCTACCTGGAATTATGAGAAGAATCCCCCTAGACGTAAATGTTCTACCTGGGTTAAGCTACGTAAAACAGCCTTAGCTAAGAGTACTTCTACCCGGAACTATGAGCTGAATCCCCCTAGGCAAAAAGGTTCAATCTGGGTTAAGCTGTGTAAAGCAACCTAAGCGAAGAGTACTTCTACCCGTAACTATGATCTCAATCCCCCTAGGCGAAAAGGTTCTATTAGGGTTAAGCTACGTAAAACAGCCTTAGCGAATAGTACTTCTACCCGGAAATATATGTTGAATCCCCGTAAACGAAAAGTTTTTACATGTGTTAAGCTACGTAAAATAGCCTGAGCGAATAGTACTTCTACCCGAAAATATGAACTGAACCCACTTGGTGAAAAGGTTCTACCTTGGTTAAGCTACGTAAGACAGCCTGAGCGAAAAGTACTTCTACCTGAAAATATGAGCTAGATCCCCCTAGGCAAAAAGGTTTTACATAGGTTAAGCTACATAAAAGAGCCTGAGCAAAGGATACTTCTACCCAATATGAGCTGGATCCCCTTGGAAAAAAGGTTCTACCTGGGTTAAGATACGTAAAACAGCCTGAGCGAAGAGTACTTCAACCCGGAACTATAAGATGAATCCTCCTAGGTGAAAAGGTTCTACCTTGGTTAAGCAACGTAAAACAGCCTGAGCGAATAGCACTATACCCGGAAACATGAGCTGGATCCCCTAGGCGAAAAGGTTCTACATGGGTTAAACTACGTAAAACAGCCTGAGCGACGAGTACTTCTACCCGGAACTATGAGCTGAATCCTCCTAGGCGAAAAGGTTCTACCTAGATTAAGCTATGTAAAATTGCTTGAGCGAATAGTATTTCTACACGGAAATATGAGCTGAATCGCCCCAGGCAAAAAGGTTCTAACTAGGTTAAGCTACGTAAAACAGCCTGAGCGAAGTTGGTAGAAGATTTTGAAATCCTTTCTTGCTTGTTTTGATGAGGACTGACTCAAGAGCAAAAAGACAAAGCTATGCACAAATAAAAGGAAGCAATTTTTAACAAGAGACGCAACTTTTATGGGAAATGAATGACAGAAGGGTCTCTTGTCATTCCTTCGAGCTTTGAAACCGAGCATCTTTGTGCCAATTATTTTGCATCAGACTCACGACTCACCTTCGACTAGTGATGCCCCGAGGTGTTTTCACCAACAAGTCTCTGTCATTTATTTATCTCTACTTATCGTCGCCTTAAAGTGCCCGTGAAGGTTTTCACTAGTAAGGCTCTTTTCGTTTTTGCTTTCTTGTGTGAACAACATGATAGTGTTCTATGTCGTGTGACAATTGTTGCTCATTGTATGCTTCTCTTGGCATTCTTGAAGGTTTATCAGGAGGTCTTTATTAGAAAGGCTTTTGGATATGGTTAGAAAGAAAGTCAAAGGTAGTTCAAACATCTAACCTAACTATTTCTTTTTTAATATTTCTTTAATTTTTCATTTTATTTTATTAATGTCCCAGCTCTTATGTTCTAGGGGCATAGAACTTAGACTTTTTTTTTGGACATTGGACTCTTGATTCCAAGAGAGACGGGTCAAAGATTATAACATAGGCTCAAAAGGGGTAACAAGTGGTATAAAGTGTTTGGGTAGCAAAAGAACGGCCTCCAATCCTCGAGAACGCCAAATATATTATCTCTTCACAATCATGACATTGATAAACATGTTGTCTTCTGGGTCTTGTCCAGTGTAAAGATGTATGAGCAATAATTTTCCCGCAGAGAATGACCCTTGTCAATTTGGGTGACCTTTCTTTCTTGATATGGAAGTGTGCATTTCGATACTGATTGATTCGTTTCAAATTATATAAATTGCACCTTCTATTGAAAAACACTTTCCATCTTTTAGTGCTAAATAGACTTCAAACCATCTGATCATCCTTAAGCCCGATCTTCACAATAATTTATAGGTAGAGATCCTTAACCTACATGGGTATGACTACTTTGGTTCCACGTATACTTGGCTTATACTTATTTTCGAAGTGTTTCAACTCTTTATTCACCTTCAAAAGTGTCTCTTACTTTTAGTTATCAAATTCAAGCTAGATCAATTTTCTAAAATCTGGCTGAAAATTTCGCATACATGTCATGTCACTAGAACTAGCAGAAAAAGAACTATGCATAAAATGGACACAACATGATTGACTGTATCTTATTGAATAAAGGATGGAAGGGTCCGATAACACAAAAAGAAGAAGAAAAGATGACAAAATAAGCTACCATGACTCCTACCTGGTTGCAAAAGGAGTGAATTTTCAGTTACTAAGCGACATCTTAGCCATGGACTTGCACAGCAGTATTCTATGGCATTCAATAATTTTGATTGTTTTGGAATCAACATTCAAATTTTGACTTTTTAATCAAACCGTTCCTAATATTGACTATTTCATTTCAGGACTAGCGGCATGAGAAATTTCATAGCAACCAATTTGCCAAAAGACTTGGAAGAATTCTCGTGTCTCCCATCATCACATATCGTTTCACACCAAGCATGTCATGTTGCTCAAACCTGGTAAGATTCAACCAAAATTTGCCTCTTCTTTTCACCACCAAACTGTGTACTTGCCTTTTCGTGACCTTGGTTGGATCAATAATAGCGGTGCTTATTCCCTTAGTTGAGAAGATGATAGAGTGATCCTGGATTGTTTTCGTGATTCACCATTACAAACCAACAAACTGACCGCCTTTAACTAGCTTTTATTTCAAAACAACAAGCATGTTATAATGAACACACTCTTCTTCTCTTTCTTCTTTTTTTTTCTTTTTCTTTTTCTTTTTCTTCCACTTTTTTTTTCAATATCATTCGATCGAACCTACTGTGGGTTGCATATGTATCATGTGGGAACATGAATCTGATCTTACGTAGTTCAGGAAGATCAGGAATAAAGTAAATGAATTAACTCTTACTCTTATACAATTTAGACAATGATAACTCCTAACAAGAAAATTATATTTTTGGATTTTTTTTGGGAATTGTTGAAAGAAAGACTTCTAAAGAAAAAAAATATATTTTTTGGATTTTTATTTTTATTTTTGGGAATTGTTGAAAGAAAGACTTAAAAAGAAGAAAGAAAATGTTTTTGGATTTTGAATTTTTGTCATTGAATTTCCGAAAATATTTTTAGTTTTTGATTTTTCTTTTTAATTTTTGAAAGAAAAACTTCTGAAGAAGAACAAAAATATTTTGGAATTCATACTGTTTTTGTTTTTTTTAAATTTGTGGATTTGTTGTCTCAAACATAGATTTAAAGAAAAATATTTTTGGATTTTGAAAACTGGGGGCTGGACCCGATAAAGATTACCTACGTATCTCACATCCGGTGAAAATCAGACCCGCATAGTTCAGTCAAAAATAGAGAAAAGAAAATGACCAATTTTGAAAATTTTGATTATTACAATTTTTTTAAGATAAACAAATACCTTACATCGAAACATTTCAAAAATGTTAGTAAAAATTTGGTATTTGTACCTAATCGGGGGGAATGATTTTTTATTTTCAACTCTGCTCTAATTTTCCTAAAGTCGGTCAATAATGCAAGCAAGCATTCCAAATGATGTCGCAAGCAGCACATAAGTGAACATGATGGTATAAAGAGGATACCTGTCATATACGAGCTCGACCCCTATTTCGAGATTCACTAAGTCAAATGTACATGATGCAACAAAACAATCCTTATAGGGATAACAAGGTGTGTGGATTATTATTCTAGGTTTTAAATATCCTAGGGGATGAGGTGTGTCTAGACTGGTCTTAAAATGAGCGGACAACTCGAGTTGAGAAGGGGTAGCGTACCGGGAGTAATACTTCTCCGGCTTAACTAATCGACCCTCCCCGTTCTTAAACATGGGTGACTAATAATCATTCAATGGGAGCTCAGGCCCACCGACTTTATCTAAAAAAGAATGGGTGCGTATCCGCGATTCGCAGGGTTATATTCAGAAGATTTAGAGGGGGTGCATGAGAAGACATTTTATATGTACAGTTCATCAATATCAAATCAGTAAAAAGCAGACAAGTAGCACATTAGGCCCAAATAAATCACAATATATACACAAATTAATAAAGCCAAATAAAGTCAATATACAAGCTCGAATTCTTGAAGTCCCCAGCAGATTCGCCAGAGCTATTGATCTCGTCCTATTTCACACCTCAATTCAAGGTTATTAAACGGTCGATTGCAATAATAGTACCCAACAAGAGTCGGGGTCGATTTTCACAATGAGATATATATTGGAGTTAGGAATATATATTGTAGTATGTGAGTTTGACTATCTTAATTTTCTCTTCCACAAATTTGGGTTGTTTCTATGTCTAATTTAAAACTAAGATTGCAAAGTTATGAAATTAAACTAAGAGAATTATTTTTGTTGTTTTTCACGTTTTGTAAAAAGCCTAGGGCTATGACCATCACCTAGGTGTTTGCCGTATAGGATATAAACCTTAATGCTTGTTTTGTTGATCGGGGTATATTATAGCTATCAACTCTCAATTACCCACTCAATACCTCTCGGTCAAAGAGTGATTTTGCCCAATTTGGCTTTCTCAAGTCCAAATGGGAATTGCACAAAACGGTTGATAAAAGCTCAAGTCGGGTTATTACTATCTCTAGGTTGAACCCTTTAATTTGGATTATCAATCTCTCGATTGACCCAATTTCTTGTTAGCCAAGTTGTCATAGACTAAGTCTCTCTTTCTAAAGCAGAGACTACATCAAATAGGTGTGAACTAATGTTTGCAACCATTAATTCAATAAATTATAGCATGAACAACGCTAAATAATAAACACCCAACCATAAACAAGCATCAAATTAAACACCCATAAGGTTTACACACTAGGGTTGGGTCACAACCCTAGTAAAAATCTAGCTACTCATGCTTGAAATTGAAGAAATAGAAGAAGAAATGATAAATAAACTCATATTGTGAAATCAAAATAATAAATTCTATGTTAAAATATCCTAAAATATGAAAAACTACTAAAATAAGTAAAAACAACGGCTACTGAGCTGCTGATGTCAAAAGTTGACCTAAAATTGTGAAACTCGTCTATTTATACGAGGCTAGAAATTTCGGACAAAAATGCCCTTCGAGAGGTTCTGTGGCCGCACAATTCCATGTGCGGTCTGCAGATTTCTTCAACTTGTCAGGAACTGGAGGTTTGCGGCCGCATAATTCTGATCTCCGGCCGCAAGGCATCCTTTTTGCAGTCTGCACTTTTACATCTGCGGCCAGAACTGGGGTTTCTGCGATCCGCACTTTTATACCTGCGGTCCGCACAATTCCCATGCGATCCGCAATTCTTAGGGACTTGAAATGCACATTCTATGAACTTTATTCCTAGCCATCATTTGCGGCCGCACAATTCATGAACGGACCGCACTTTGCACAAAGGTCTTGTGGCCTTTCTTTCATCATCTACAGTCGCAGATGATATTTTACGGTCCGCACTTGTGAGCTTTTGTGCCTTTTATGGCCTTGAGTTTAGATTACTCCTTTTTGAGTTGGATTTAATCTAGGGAGTCCATCTTCCAATAGTCCTGCAATTTAGCACATTTCATCACTTTTCGGAAACACAATTAAACACTTTTGGACTAAAACAAAAGCTAAAAAGCGCTAATTAGTAGTCAAAAACCCCACTTATCAACTCCTCCAAACTTAAGTTTTTGCTTGTCCTCAAGCAAATAGATTAGTTCCCACCTGCATAAGTTAAGGGTCATTCCAGCTAATCAAAAGTGAGTCATTCACACATCAATTAGGACCAACAATTAACCACACCACTCATGTATTATCAACAAGGCAACACGTTAAACGTTTATGCACGTATAGTTCTAATGTGACACTTGAGCATCAAAAGTTGACTTTATTCATCAAGGAAGCTCGCTCTTTCTTGTAGGTCATTGTGGATCCCAAACTCCTCCTCCTCTACTCTCCATTTGCCTATCTCGCTTAAGACTTTTAGCACTCAATCCAAAGATTTGCGAAAGGTTCACTCATCTCTCTCAAAAGAATGTCGCAAATATAGCTTTAAGTACCATAGGCTTGCCCCTCATGTAGATTGCCACTAATGTAAGCTCACTCGGCATGAAATCACGTAGGCCTTTTTCGGAATGCAATGAAGGCTTTTGGACTAAGGTTGGATATGCTATGATAGAGCGGGTTCATCTTTCCTTAAGCACTCAATTATCTGTTCAATTCATGCTTTGTCAATTCTTTAAGGCATTTTCTTTTCCTTGGGTGGACTAGATAGACTTAGCATCACTCTTTCTTGATCATGACATTCATTTTCTCCCTCTTGTATTTCTCGACGCTTTGCATCATTACTTTTCTTTGAATCCCATCAACTCTTCCACTCATTCACTTTCTTTTTCCATTTTTTTTGGTTCTTTCCTTTTCTTGCCTTTCCTTCTCTTCATTTCTTTTCTCTTTTTTTTCCTTGATACCTCTTTCAAGTTCCTTTTCTTGCCTTTCCTTTTTTTTTCTCAAGCCAAGCAAAACTTAAGATTTCGCCTTGAAACACATTCGGGGAAAGTTCTAGACCATTCGCATAGGTACTTGGACTTGCAACAAAAACATTTCATCTCTCACACAGCAGGATTGTTAAAGAGGATAGAGTCGAGGGCCCACAACGACCATATTCAAGATTTCACTATGATTCGATTAAACTACTCGATGATTGCCTAAGTCAACACATGAGTCACCAAGTCACTAACTAGAGCTATTTCTTTCCAAAAACCTTATTTTTAATCATAAGCACGTAGTTAAGTATGTTGGTACCAAGTGAAGCATGTTGGACTCTTTGAGCATAACTTAATTAGATCTTTTTATTTATTACTACTACTATTATTACCTAAACACCAAAAAAGGACTGAATCCCTTAAGAATATTGTCACGCCATCCATCGTTGGGAAGAGTCACCGGGTTCACACAAAACATAAAAAGAAGCTATTAAATCAAAAAGAAGCTACTAATTCAAAAAGAAGACAAACATAAAGATAAAGAAGTTATAAAGAAAAAAAAAACTATTGAAAGCATAACGAATAAACATAATGAGAGAGAAGAGAGAATATATTCATAATGAAAAATAAAAGGAGGGAATATATACAGAATAAGGAAAAAAAAGGAAAATACTATCAGTTATTACAAACCAATTTTTCTCAGAATCATAAAACTATATCAAATAAACTCCACCCCCCCCCAAATAAAAATAAGCATTGTCCCCAATGCTTAACAAAATAAAGGTAAAGGAAGGGTAAGATTGAAGAAAACTCCCTATGGCTATGTGGTCATCTCTGTGTTCCCAGCAGTGTAACCGACCTCAACCTCATCCAACTGGATATCATCATCCTCAACTCTGGAGTGGCTGGGTTGGTGAACATCTGACGTAGTGCCTCGACAGTGTCAACAGCAATGTCTGGCTCCTCAGACTGGCCAACTGGTGCTGTATGTGCTGTGGGATCTGGGCCTGGGTGGTGCGGGTCAATTAGCATATCAAATGGAATGTCTCCGGTTGCTACAAGCTTGGTAACTTATCTCCGGAGCTTGTCCATTGACCTCTTGGAGACCTGGGACTTCTGTATCTTCTTCACTTCCTTTCCAAGCTCTTATAATACTGACCCATGTTGCACCAGAGTGGCCATAATTGTGTTCTGATTCTCCAAGAGCTTCTTCAATGTTTCTTCAGCTGTGGGGGGAATCTGGGGCGCCGGAATGGATGACTGTGCTACAACATTACTGGATATGTTAGACAGCTTTATAGTAGTTGTCTGCATCCAGTTGTTGAGGCTCACCAGTGTCTGGGAGACTCGCAGCGCAAATAGTTGAGCAGTAGGCATCGGCACCGGCTTCAAAGCCGAGGTGAAAGGCACTGAGGCTGAAGGTGGGAGCATAAATGATGCACTGGATGAAGGCTCTACTGAAGTGGATGGCATGTCGGCTGTCTCTGCAGCTACCACCAATGGCTCATCAGACTGGCCTATGGTGGTAGTTGGCTGACCCTTTTTCTTAAGGTTGTGTGCATCCATCAGAGAATACTATGAGAAGGACGTCTTAGCCCGAACCTTTGTATCAAAATCTCTCGGCTCCACCTGTTCATCCGTAAGATACTCAGTAATGGTGTTGGGATATGGGTAGGAGTTATCAGCTTGTCTGGCGACCATAGATATGTTGGCCGACATCACGACACCCACAATGATAGGGTACCTGGCCATGATGGAGGTGAATAGAAATGCCCGCAGGATAGGAAATTTTGTTTTATTCTGGCACGGGTCTAATCTGCTACAGGTAAAGGTCTGCCATCCCTTCGCCTTAAAGTTTAGGGTGTTCCTCTGAATAGGAACCCCTACTGTGATCCATGGTGGTGGTGGCCCCAGAGCTACAAGAATCTCAGCTATCCATGGGCGAGCTGCATCTCCCATTGCCAGCTTCTCCAAGTACTGTACAGGCTCAACATCATCAAACCCCAAGTAGGTGTTCAATGTGTGCTGGTCAAAACGCACCTTTAGATTCATCACTTTAGTTACTTTTGTCTCTTTCTTTATGTGCGCCACATTGGCGTAGAACTCCCGGATAAGATATTCTTTTGCATCCACTACACTCTGGGTGAACCACATTCACCCCTTTCGCTCTCGGAACTTCCTCAAGACTGTTGGATTGTACTTTTCAAGGTCTTTTAGTCGGAACTGTCGCTCAAGAGTAAGCGATACCACTGGCCACCATCCACGGAAACTTGTGAAGGCATCTAAACTGACTAACCGAACCAAACCTCTTTCTTCTTCGACCGCTCAAGGCCAGCAACTATAGTATCTCCCCCTCGGCCATCATCTGGAATATCATCAACTGTAGTCGCTGGAGCCTCAGGGACAGGTGTAGAGGAAGGATCAAAAGCCTAACTGGCACTTTCTGAACCCTCAGAGGTGCTATGTGATGTGGAGGGCTCATCCCGGAGTTGATACCTTCCCGGTGGCTTTGATTGGACAGCCGGCTGCTCTTGAACTAAGTTTCCCTCCGATGCTTCCCTACATGGGGCATAAGAACTGGATTCGGATGGCTCTGTATTTCTTTCTCGGCCGGCTGTAGCCTTCTTTGTGATTATCGTTTGGAGGGCGAGGGGCAAAGTACTTTTGACTCGGCCCCTGGAAGGTTTACCCCTCCTCTTTGAAGTATCTCCCCTGCCTCGAGATCTAACCATTTTCTGTAATAAGCAACAACAGGTGTCAGTTGTAATTCAAGTGTAAACATATAAGAACACAGAATTATAATTCAAGTGTAAACATACAACAACAGGCATTGCGGACCGCACAATTTAATCATACGACATTGGATCTGCGGTTCGCACAATTGCCTGCGTGACCACAAAATTGGATTACGTTGCGCATAATTTCAATTGACAACTCTCTGATAACAGAGAACTAGTCGTTCTGCGGCCGCGATAGAAATTTTGTAGTCCGCACAATTTTCAGTGCGGCCGCAGAATCATGCTTGACCCAAGTCCCTAATCTCAACTTTTGCGGACCGCACAATTTCTTGTGCGGCCGCATATTTCAAAACAAATCACGATTAGAGATTCTAGGGTTTGTAAGTTTTGCACAAATTTGACACGCTGGCATTATATAAGCATGAAAAACTGTTTACACATTCCCCATAAAGCAAGTACTAGTTGACCCACTACATATTCACCCCAAAAGATTGTTCAAATAGATTTACAGACAAATGGTTCACAATTTTGCTAAAAATCTAAAAATTAAAAGAAATTAATCAAGATGATGATGCATACCAGAGATGAATTTGTGCAAGAGATGAGTGATCAACAATTGTTAGGCTTGTGAGCAGCTAATTTAACACGAAATTTAAATTTTAACACTTTGTGAGCTTAAAGAGGGAAAAAGGGGAAGAGTGCCCATCAACCCCTATTTATAGTGAAGGAGTTCTGGAAGGTGAAGGGTGGTGAGTGCGGCCACAAAATTCCTAATGTGGTCCACACTCTGTTACTTGGGGCTCAGAAGCCCTTGTTGATTTGTGGGTATGCAGAATAAGTTGTGCGACCGCAGATTCAATTGCGGTCCGCAGAATATGGGTTGCGACCAAAGACTGGCTATTTCTCTGACAAACCAACTTCAAAGAGTTAGCATTTTTCCTTTTCAATTTGTGCGGTCCGCACTGCAATTGTGCTGCCGCAGTTCGCCTTTTGCTGTATCAACCAAAATTGTGTGGTCCGCACAATACACTTGCGGTCCACATTTTGTTCCACACTTATCCAAATTCTGGGCAGAATTCCTATAAAGAACACTCATTCCTGCAACACACTTCAAATCTAGTTAGCACAACACCTAACTATAAAAGAAGAACACAAGAAAAAAAAACATAGGTTGCCTGCCAAGAAGCGCCTACTTTAACGTCGTGACACGATGCAGATTACCATCATTTGAAATGAATAAATGCCACCATGTGGCCATCATCAACCTTTCCCAAATAATGCTTCACCTGGTGACCATTGACTCAGAATACCTCATCATTTTTGTTCTCCAAGTCCAAGGCACGAAAAGGTGTCACACCCACAATTTTGAAGGGACCACATCACTTAGATTTCAGCTTTCCGGGAAACATCTTCAACCGTGAGTTGAACAACAACACAAGATCTCCCATCGTGAACTCCTTGTTCCGAATGTATTTATTATGAAGGTACTTCATATTCTCTTTGTACAAGGACAAACTTGCATATGCATGGTACTAGAACTCATCCAATTCATTCAAATGTGCAACCCGCAAGTTAGCGATTGCATCCCAATCACGTTTCAACTCCTTTAAATCCCACATGGCTTTGTGTTCAAGTTCAATCGGAAGATGACAAGCTTTGACAAACACCAACCGGTATGTAGACATCACGATAAGCCCATAGTGCATCATCCAGCATCTTTGACCAATCCGCCCGGTTGGAGACTTCCACTACCCTCTAGCTTGTGGATGATAGGGAGTTGTAACTTTATGAGTGACACCATACTTGCTAAGTATATTTTCAAAGCCTTGTTGCAACAATGCGACCCCCCATCGCTTATGATAGCCCACAAAGTACCAAATCTTGTGAAAATATTCTTCTTCAAGAACGCCGCCACACTTCTTGCTTCATTGTTAGGTAGAGAAATGGCCTCAATATCCAAAAAGGTAGTGAGAGGCATTTCATTCTTCTTCGAGATTCCACCGACCCATTGGAATTCATCACATCTTTTCACCATATCACTCGCATCTTTGCAAAGAGTGGGCCAATAGAATCGCAACTTAGTACTTTGGCCGTCATTCTTTCTCCGCCATGGTGAGCACCATAAGGCGGAGAATGACAATCCTCAAGAATAACATTTTTCTCTTCATCCGATACACATATTCTAATTACCACATACGTAAAAATCCAGAAAAGGTATGGCTCATCCCAATAATAATCTTGAAAATCCCGTTTGAGCTTTTTCATTTGATTTGAAGATAACACATCCGGGATGATTCCACACACAAGGAAGTTTGCTAGATCTGTGAACCATGGCACATACTTCATTGAAATATCCAAGAGTTGCTCATCGAGGAAGGAATCATTGATTTCAAGGCCATCATATGGCCTCCCCTCCTCCTCCAAACGAGACAAGTGGTCTGCCACTTGATTTTCACTCCCTTTTCAATCTTGGATGTCAATATCAAACTCTTGCAACAATAGCACCTATCTCATTAACCGAGCTTTTGAATCTTTCTTGCTCTTAAGATAGCGAAGTGTCGCATGGTCCATATGAACAATAACCTTTGCACCCATCAAGTATGGGCATAACTTCTTAATTGAAAACACAATGGAAATGAGCTCTTTCTCTATAACGGTGTAATTGACTTGGGCATCATTTATGGTCTTACTAGCATAGTAGACCGGATGAAAAACCTTGTTGATCTGTTTCCCCAAAACTGCTCCAACCGCTACATCACTAGCATTGCACATGAGCTCAAAGGGAATACTCCAATTAGGAGCGGTGATAATGGGAGTGGTTATCAACTTGAACTTTAGCAATTCAAAGTCTCTCATTTAATCATCATTGAAGTGAAACTTAGCATCTTTTTCTAAGATCTTGCACAACGGTTTACTACTTTAGAAAAATCCTTTATGAAACGCCGGTAGAACCCCGCGTGACCCAAGAAACTTCGCATGCCTTTCACTGAGGTTGGAGGTGAAAGTTAAGAAATCACCTCTATCTTTGCCTTGTCGACCTCTATGCCATTATTTGAAATTTTGTGGCCAAGGAAAATGCATTCCTCGACCATGAAATGACATTTCTCTTAATTTAGCGCCAAGTTCGTTTCTTCACACCTTGCCAATAATCTATCAAAATTTGCCAAGAAATCATCAAAGGAATCCCTGAGTACTGAGAAGTCATCCATGAAGACTTCAAGCTAGTCCTTTACCATATCCGTAAAGATCGCCATCATACACCTTTGATTTAAAGTCGCCGGTGCATTGCATAAGCCAATTGGCATCCGTTTGAAAGCGAAAGTGCCATAGGGATATGTGAAAATTGTTTTCTCTTGATCTTCCGGAATAATAAGGATTTGGTTGTAGCCCGAATATCCATATAGAAAGCAATAGAAAGCACGTCCGGCCAACCTATCAAGCATTTGGTCAAGGAAGAAAGTGGGAAATGGTCTTTCCTCGTGACTTTGTTTAGCTTGCGATAGTCCATACACACTCTCCACTTGGTCACCATTCTTGTGAGAATCACCTAGTTCTTGTCATTGGTGACCACTGTCATGCCCCCTTCTTTGGTACACATTGCACCGGAGAAGTCCACGAACTATCGGAAATAGGGTAGACAATCCCTACATCCAACCATTTAATAATCTCCCTTTTTACCACGTCTTGCATAGCTTCATTGAGTCTCTTTTGATGTTCAATAGATGGTTTGGCATCTTCCTCTAAGTTAATCTTGTGCATGTAAAATGCGGGGCTTATTCCCCGAATATCCGCCAAATTCCACCCAATAGCCTTCTTCCTTTTGTGGAGCACCGCCACTGTGGAGTCAACCTTCACGTTAGTCAAACATGAGGAAAGAATAACCGGTAAAGTAGAACAAGGGCCAAGAAATTCATACCTAAGATGTGGAGACAATGGTTTCAACTCAAAGGTAGGAGGATCTTCAATTGAAGGATTTGTAGGAGGACTTTTCCTATTCTCAAGATCCAAGGAAAGTTTTGGGGGTGCATAGTTGTACGACCCCATTCCTTGCAAAGAACATTCCTTGAAGCCATCCATCTCGTCATCGTCAAAGTTGAGCAAGACGGCCTCCAACATATCACCCACATTAATCGTGGCACTTGTATCATCAATAATCATATCGGTCACCAAGTCCATGAAACAACACACTTCATTGCTATTTGGTTGCCGCATAGATTTGCACACGTGGAACACTACCGTTTCATCAAGACATTTGTTTGTTTACTCCCCCAACACGTATCTACAAACCCCTTCAAGTGTTTGTATGCATTTTGGCCCGGTGCATCGGTGAAGAACCCTCGTTTCTCGAGCAAAGTGAGAATCATGTTGGTTATTCAAAAGTTTCCCATCCTAATATGGGGAGGGACTATTGCAATTGCGTACCCTTCATTCGGCAACACTCGGTGTGGAGCCGCTCGTGGTGGAGGTGCAGGTGGAGCGGGCACATTGTTATGAGGCACTCGGCCTCGTCTATTGGCTTGAGGTTCAAGGGGGACCTCATCCATTTGATCATCCTCAACGTCCACATCCCCCAAAGGTATGTTTCAGAGATCATTGTTTGCTATGATTGCACCTACAATAATTCAACACGTTAGTAACAAGGAAGGAAAAGAAGATATTCCCAAAAACACACCTAAATATAGAGCTAACACCAATTTTTAGCTCCCCGGCAACGGCGCCAAAATATGATGTCGTCCAATTTCACACCTCAATTCAAGGTTATAAAATGGTCGATTGCAATAATAGTAACCAACAAAAGTCGAAGTCAATTTCCATAGTGAGCTATATATTAGAGTTAGGAGTATATATTGTAGTATGTGAGTTTGACTATCTTAATTTACTCTTCCACAAATTTGGGTTGTTTGTACGTCTAATTTAAAACTAAGATTTCAAAGTTAAGAAATAAAACTAAGAGAATTATTTTTGTTGTTTTTCATGTTTTGTAAAAAGCCTAGGGCTATGACCATCACCTAGGTGTTTGCCGTATAGGATATAAACCTTAATGCTTGTTTTGTTTATCGGGGTGTATTATAGCTATCAACTCTCAATTACCCACTCAATACCTCTCGGTCAAAGAGTGATTTTGTCCAATTTGGCTTTCTCAAGTACAAATGGGTATTGCACAAAACAGTTGATAAAAGTTCAAGTCGGGTTATTACTATCTCTAGGTTGAACCCTTTAATTGGGATTATCAATCTCTTGATTGACCCAATTTATTGTTAGCCAAGTTGTCCTAGACTAAGTCTCTCTTTCTCAAGCAGAGACTACGTCAAATAGGCGTGAACTAATGTTTACAACTATTAATTCCACAAATTAAAGCATGAACAAGGCTAAATAATAAACACCCAACCATAAACAAGCATCAAATTAAACATCCATAAGGTTTGTACACTAGGGTTGGGTTACAACCCTATTAAAAATCTAGCTACTCATGTTTGAAATTGAAGAACTAGAAGAAGAAATGATAAATATACTCATATTGTGAAATCAAAATGATAAAATCTATGTTAAAATATCCCAAAATATGAAAACTACTAAAAGAAGTAAAACGAAACGGATACTGTAGCTGCTGATGTCAAAAGTTGACCTAAAATTGTGAAACTCGTCTATTTTAACAGGGATGGAAATTTCGAACAAAAATGCCCTTCGAGAAGTTCTGCGGCCGCACAATTTCATGTGCGGTTCACAGATTTCTTCAACTTGTCATCAACTGGAGGTCTGCGGCCGCATAATTCTGATCTGCGGCCGCAAGGCATCCTTTCTGCGGTCTGGACTTTTACATCTGCGGCCGGAACTGGGGCTTATGCGGTCCACATTTTTACACCTACGGCCGCAAGGCGCTTCTTCTGCGGCCGCACAATTCCTATGCGATCCGCAATTATGAGCGACTTGAAATGCATATTCTCTGAACTTTGTTCCTAGACATCGTTTGCGGCTGCACAATTCATGTGAGGATCGCACTTTGCACAAAGTTCTGCTGGCCTTTCCTTCATCATCTGCAGCCGCAGATGATATTCTGCGGTCCGCACTTGTCAATTTCTGTGCCTTTTATGGCCTTGGGTTTAGATTACTCATTTTTTACTTGGATTTCATCTCGGGGGTGCATCTTCTAATATTCCTGTAATTTAGTATATTTCATCAATTTTCGGGAACACAATTAAACGCTTTTGGACTAAAACAAAAGCTAAAAGGCGCTAATAGGTCGTCAGAATCCCCACTTATCAACTGTCACCCCCTTTGTACCCCCAAAAAGGATATGCGTTTTATAAATTGTGGTGGGTTAAAGAGATTTTGCAGTTAAAGTAACAAGCATTTGATATGGATTATTTTATTTACAAAGCACCACTTGAAATTGAGTTTTGGTGATCCAAGTCACCTTATTTAATCCCTAATCAAAAGGAAATTGACTATACTTATTATTGGTCTGGGAAAATAAACTTTGGTTAAGGAATTCTGTTTACAAGAGAGAAGGTGTAAGGCATTCCCCAAGTCCCGTGGTTCTAGCACAGTCGCTTTATTGACTACATTTGGCTTTAATTAATTTTGGACATGTCACGACCCAAACCGATGGACCGCGACAGGCACCCGGTACCTTACTTAACCGAGTACTAACATAACGTATCATTTTTATCATACTGTCATTGGTAAATGGGACAAACGGGCCGTCATGGGCTAACCAGAATAAACATAAGGGAATACTCAAAATAAGACGACCCAATCTGATATAAAAATTTATACATTTGACATACTGGCCTATAAGACCAAAACGATCACTCGTACACTGAACATAGGCCGACAAGGCCATAATATCTTTCATATACATGACATATGTCTACAAGCCTCTAAGAATACATAATTGTCATAAAGGTCAGGATAGAACCCCGCCATACCAAACAATATACATCTAAATCATACTAACTAAACAAGCAACTCTGGAGCAAATGGAGTGCACCGACATCTTCCGCTTAGCTGATCGCCTACTTGGAGGACTCTTGACCTATCTATCGAGACCTGCAGGCATGATATGCAGCATCCCCAGGCAAAAGGGACGTCAGTACAAATAATGTACCGAGTATGTAAGGAATGAAAACTAGTAAATAATAGACATGAGAGAAACATGGAGTAAAAGACTCGACATGTACATCTGCATAGCTCTGTGAATCATTTCATTTTTATAATGTCATGCACATGCATATAAATGTCATACCATGCATAGGTATATGTGTTCATAACATTATCAAGTCTCTGAAGGCATCCCATCATATCATTCTCGGCCACTGTGGGCAAATCATCAACGTATACCAACTGATCAGGTGGTGGTGCGTATATAACGCCGTAACCTTTTCCCATATCATATATACATATATACACATATAAATACGCGTATATAACGCCAACTGGTCATGGGTCAATGTACATGTATAAATGCATATGAAATACGTTAATAAGATTTCTCGGAATGTCATAAAATCAATATGTCTTTTGGATAAACTTTATCAAATACGTATTTTCTGAGACCCATGAACAGAAGATATAATAATAATTCACATGGGGAATCAATAATATATACACCCCTAGTACATCTATGAATAGAGTCATTTATGAAAATTGTGCATTTACTAGTTTCGTTTGTATCGTATGGATCACGCCAAAAGAAAAGAAGGGATAGCCTTAACATACTTGGACCGATTCTCTTGACAATCCCTCTAACACACGTCAATTGCGACAACACATAACGACGGATCAAAGTAGAGAGAAATCCGTATGATATTCTTGAGAAAGATTGTACCGGGATCCTTTAGATTTGCAAGTCACGTTGCTATAACATTGTAGGGGTTCAAAAGAATTCTTATTTTAGAATTTCCATCCGTTACTTTGTTAAATCTCTAACCCATCCCCCTTTTAATGAATTAGGGAGATTGATTTTTATGTTATTGAGTGGGCCCCACTTTAGGGGATGACTTGGCCACAAAGTCTTCAAAGTTTGCCACCTTATTATATGACCTTAAGAGTCACTTACATAATGGCCTTTTCTGCCACGTTTAGGCTCCTTAAGCTTATCCATAGTCTTAGTTAATTATCCACAAATTTTTTTTAATTAATTAGGTAATATCCCATTACCCAATAATTAAGAATTATCTCAATTTACTTAAAATACTACTCACTTTTAACATACCTTGTACACCTTACTATCATGGCCACGTGGTACCTTGTATGGTACTAGTCCATAAATACCGGGTAATATAGCTCGGACCGTATTTTATCCCAAATTATCAAATTTTGACGAAACTCATTTTCTTCGATTCGCTTATCCTCTCACCGTCACGAATTTACTCGTCACTTGTTTGAAATAGCATAATGCTTTTAATCTCAAAATAATCTCATTCCCGAACTTACGTCGATTACCTTACGATGAAACTTTAACGTACGAAAATGCGGGATGTAATATCTTATTTCTGATATTTTATCAATTTACTTATGGCATACTTTTACGTACAAAAATATGGGGTGTAACAGGACAAACTGTGATTTATAAGATTTTCATGTTTATTCCTATGTCCTCTTTTATTGCTTGATTATTAAAATTATTAAATGATGACCTGAATAATACTAAATGGTCCTAACTGCACCACGCAAGCGAATGTGCGACTGAAGAAAATATGACAAATTAAAAATTATTTGAAAAGCTGATAATTAGAAATTTGGACCATCTTTGTTTATTGGGTTTAAAATGGCATTGGACCACTTTCTTTGTTATTGGGATTGCTGGGCCAATTTTGGTGCATTTACACTGCTGGCGCATTTTGGACAACTTTAACATTGGGCCAGCCCTTAACTTGTTGTAGTTGGGCATGCAGAAATTTAGGTTTTGGCCCAGGATACTTTGAAATTAGGGTTTACATAGACAACCACCTGAAGGCTAGATTATTAATCCAACCAATTTTACTATAGCCATTTCTATCAAGTCATGACTGTATAAACATTCACTTTACTAAACAACCACTTTTATCTTAGTTAAGATCTAAATCAGAGTGGCAGGCCAAAAATCCAGCACTATTCGATTTTCAATACTTTAAACATAAAACATTCAAAACTAACCTCCATAAACGTACAAAAAAAATAGTTTCAACTACCCATGTAAAAGAAAGTTATTGTTAACTGACTTCCAGCACGTTTCCAGGCTCAATCATAATCATAATATTTATTCTTAGAAAAAATAGAACATATTCATGTTCCAACAATCCAAACTAAATTCAAATCTTTATTACTTCTGAGAGTATCTGCAATACAAAGTAAAAAAAAAACCTGGATCGCATAATTGTAAAAATACAGCCGTAGAATCAGCAAGAATAGCAGCAAAAAATAGCAACTGAAATGGCGTTAAGACAGTCCAGAAAATCAACAAAGATGGTTGAAACTAGTGGCTAAGCAACTTCACAAATTACTTGAAGGGTCTTTTTAGTTTTCTCGAAGGATTTGCACTCTAAGAGATACTTACAAAGCTCACAATTTTCACCTACTAAAGATGCTTTTACTAAGAGTTTTTTCTCTCAAAATTCTCTCCTTTTTCCCCCAGTCCGTAGAGATCTCTGTTGCTACTCTAAAGATGTATGTTTTTGTAGGAGAAAAAACATGCATTTCATGGTTAAAATCTATGTTCTTTTTTTTGATAGGTTTATCAACAAAATCTGCTCTAAAATTCAAAAGGTAGACTTTTCAGTTCAATCTTGTCCAAATGAGAGTATTTCAACCAAAATCTGCTCTTCACTATTCAAAGATAGACTTTTGTTCAAAAACTGTCCAAAAGTATATATTTTCTTACCAAACAATTGACTTTTGAGTTTTGTACTCAAAAAGTCTCTTAAGCAATAAATAAGCAACCAAACAAGTACCATATACTCTCAAGTATTCCTTCATTACCTCATCTTTCATCAATACAAAATATTCTACTACTTTAACAAGTGCAAAAACAGAACATTTAGAATTTCAAACTTCAAAAACTAATGCTAAAATAATTAATCAGAGACAAAATAAAAACAAAAAAAAATAAAAAAACATAATTAAAAAAAATCTGCCATGAAAAAAGAATAGGTTTTTTTACCATTTTACAATTAAAGTGGCCGAAACTATGGTGGTATGCCAACTCGGAAGAACTTTGAATTTCGAGCACGATTTTCTTATTGATAAATCGTGACCGCAAACTCCGGTGAGCTGAATATCAGTCACGATATCAACAAGAAAGTCGTGTTTCGAGTTCGAGGCTAGCCTAAGCAGAGGTGAAGTAGTGATGGCGGCGAACGGCAGTGGCAGTGGCAGCGGTACTGTAACGACCCGACCGGTTGTTTTGAACTCTAGTGCATCGTTCAGCAGTTTGTGGCCATGTGCAGCTTCACTTCAGGTATTATGACTGGTACGCGTGGTCGGAATTGAAACTTCGGAAATTCAGAGTTGATTTGAAAAGAAAATTCTCATTTCGGAAGCTTTAAGTTGGAAGAATTGACTAAGGTTGGATTTTTGAGTAAATGACCTCAGAATCGGAATTTAAAGGTTCCAACAGGTTCGTATGATGAATTCGGACATGGGCGTATGTCCGGATCGGGTTTTGGATGATCCGGGAGCGTTTCGGCGCCTATTGTGGAAGTTGGCATTTTGGAAGAATTTTATAAAATTGTGTTGATGTGCATTTTAATGTTATCAATGTACGTATGGGATTTTGGTTTTGGGAATAACTTTGTATGGTGATTCTGGTATTGGGAGCGCATCCGGAAGTGGATTCGGAGGTCCGTAGGTCATTTTGGAGTCATTTGGCTAAAGCTAGAAATTTGAAGGTTTTTGAGAAGTTTGATCGGAAGTGGACTTTTTGATATCAGGGTCGTAATCCGATTTTGGAAGTTGAAGTAGGTCCGTAATGTCAAATGTGACTTGTGTGCAAAATTTGAAGAAAATCGGACGTGATTTGATAGGTTTCGGGATCGATTGTAGAAGTTAAAGTTTCAAAGTTCATTAAGTTTGAATTGGGGTACGATTCATGATTTTGATATTGTTTGATGTGATTTGAGGTCTCGAGCAAGTTTGTGTTATGTTATGGGACTGGTTGGTATGATTGGATGGGGTCTCGGGGGCCTTGGGTGTGTTTCAGGGTGATTTTGGATTATTTGAAGCTGCTTGGGAACTGTTGTTGCTGGTGTCTCGTATCCTTCTTCGCGAACGTGAAGGAAGTCCCGCGTTCGCGAAGAGGAAAATTGTGGGGCTGTTGTGTAATGACCCGACCAGCCATTTTGAGCCCTAGCGCGTTCAACAGTTAGAGGCCATGATTAGCTTCACTTCAGGTATTACGACTTGTACGCATGGTCGGAATTGAAATTTCGGAGGGTCAGAATATATTTGGAAAGAAAATTCTCATTTCGGAAGCTTTAAGTTGGAAGAATTGACTAAGGTTGGATTTTTGAGCAAATGATCTCGGAATCGGGATTCGAAGGTTCCAACAGGTTCGTATGATGATTTCGGACTTAGGCGTATGTCCGTATCGGGTTTTGGATAACCCGAGAGTGTTTCGGCACCTGTTGTGAAAGTTAGCAATTTGGAAGAATTTCATAAATTTGGGTTGAGGTGTATTTCAATGTTATTGGAGTCCGTTTGGGACTCCGAGTCTGGGAATAGCTCCGTATGGTGATACTGGTATCGGGAGCGCGTCTGGCAGTGGATTTGGAGGCCCGTAGGTCATTTCGTTGTCAATTGGCGAAAGTTGGAAATTTGGATGATTTTTGAGAAGTTTGACCAGGAGTGAACTTTTTGATATCGGGGTCGGATTCCGTTCGGAAGTTGGAGTAGGTCCGTAATGTCAATTATGACTTGTGTGCAAAATTTGAGGTCAATCGAACTTGATTTGATAGGTTTCAGCATGTGATGTGGGAGTTAGAAGTGCAATAGTTTATTAGGCTTTAATGGATGTGCAATTCATGGTTTCGATGTTATTTGATGCGATTTGAGGCCTCGAGCAAGTTCATGTCGTGTTTTGGGACATGTTAGTATAATTGGACGGGGTCCCGGGGGCCTCGGGTGTGTTTCAGGGTGGTTTCGGATCGAATTTGGATGAAAAGTTGTTGCTGGTTTGCTGGTTCTGGTTTTGTTCTTTGCAAATGCGAAGGGAGTCTCGCGTTCGTGAAGAAGGAAAATAGTGGCTGCTATCTTGTGCTTCGTGAACGCGAAGAGACGTTTTGAGGCCGCTGGGTTTTAACCTTCGCGAACGCGAGGTGTAGTTCCTAAACACGGAGGAATTGACTGAGGAAACTACGTGAAGGTGAAGTGTCAATCTCGAACGCGTAGAAGAAAGAAGGAGACGGGCCTAAGGCCATTTGGCCTATGCGAATGCGATGGCTTGAACGCGAACGTGATGCCTTGCATGGACAGGCCTTCATGAATGGGAAACTGGTCACGCGAATGCGAAGGAGAAATGCTGGGGCAGGAACATTTGGCCTTCGCGAGCGCGAGGCATTTGTCGCGAACGCAAGAAAGAACGGGTCTGAGCAGTGTTCTGTTAAAGACAGGGGTTGGACTCAGTTTCACCCCATTTCTTCATGGGAGCCGATTTTGGGGACGATTTGTGAGCACCATTTCCATCGTCAATCATAAGGTAAGTGATTTCTACTAGTTGTGAGTCAAATACAAGGTTTATACATGGATTTAGACATGAAAATTTGTATAATCTTGAGATTTTGAAGAAAAACCTAGAAATTGGTATTTTTGGATTTTAACCCCAAAAGTGGCTATGAAATTGGATAGAAATTATATAATTGAGTTCTTGAGAATATGGGTAACGTTTTCACCCAAAAATTTTCGGAATCCGGGCATGTGGGCCCTGGGTGAATTTTAGGAATTTTTACCCCTTTTGTTAGGGTAATTTATTTAATAGCCTAAATTCGAATTATTGAACATGTATTAATTATTTTATATATCTTTTGGATAGTTTCAGATTTTTCGGCATCGAATTGAATTTTTTACACGACATCGTGATCGGAAGTGGGCTTTGAGACAAGGTAAGTCTATTATCTAATCTTGTGAGGGGAAAATTACCCCATAGGTGATTAAAATAATAATTATTGCTAAGGGTGGGGGCTATGTACGCACGAGGCGACGAGAGTCCGTACGTAGCTACTATCTATGCTAAAGTCCGGGTAGTTTAGGACTCAAAGCATGAATTATGTGTGTAAATTGTATCCTTTATTAAATTAAATTATTTGAAATATATTGTGAATTGTTAGGGAAAGATAGTAAAAGATGGAAATCTTATATGATAAATTTTCTGTTTAAATTAATTAATTGTTAAAAGAAATTATTCATCCTCTCGAATTGATCTTATAATAAATATACTCTCCTTCCGGAGGTACATAAGAAAATATCCTCCTTTCTTGTGGAGCAGGTCGAACGCCTCGGCAAGATAGATGCATCTATGGATCGTGTCGCACGTCCCTCAGCAGTGTACACAATACTCTGGATCGGGTCGTACGACCTCGGCAGAAATCGTGCATAATAATAATAATTACATGATACTGTAATATTTTAATTGTAGCTTGTGAATTTAATTAATAGATTAGGAATTGTTGCATTTGAAGGAATTTGATTATTTCTGTTGGTTAAATAAAATTATCGTTAATCCTGTGAATCATGTTGAATTAAATATTTCTATTTTTATTTTATTGATTATTATTATTGACCCTTAGTGAGTTTCAAAGTCGACTATCTCGTCTCTACCTCTTCAAGATTAGACTTGATACTTATTGGGTACACGTTGTTTACGTACTCATGCCGCACTTGCTGCACATTTTATTGTGTGGGTACATATATGTTTAGCGGCCTTGTGGGCGCAGAGGTGTGATTAAAATGTGGGGACTTAGGTAAACTGCATTCTGTATTACGATCCGCAGCCTACAGAGTCTCCTTCAGAGTTATTATATTTTTCCTGTCTAATTTGTATTCCGGATAGATGTTGTATTTTATTTTAACTCCCTAATAAATGCTCATGCACTTGTGACGCCGGGTTTTGGGAGAAATTACGGGTTGTATAGTAATTTAGTTGCTAAATTATTTATCACTTACTCTATGAGTTCTATCTTTATTATTTAATTGAGGAAATTTTGATTTCAAAAATACTAAAATGGGCAATTAAGTTAATTGATTATGGTTGGCTTGCCTGACAGCGGTGTCCAACACCATCACGGCCTTAATGGATTTTGGGTCGTGACTTGTTGAGATTGACCTTCGCGAACGCGAAGGTTGAGATGCGAACGCGGTGAAGAACTTAAGGAACCTACACGAACTGAGTGGAGAATCGCGAACGCATAGAAGGAAAGAGGGGGCTGGGCCTGGAGCCATTTAGCCTTCGCGAACGCGGAGCTCCAACCGCGAACGCTAAGAAGTGGAGCATGTATCTTCGCGAACGCGAGGCTTGGATCGCGAACCCAAAGTGGAAACAAATTGAAGGCCATTCAGGTTTGGCCTTCGCGAACGCGAGGGGATTTTCGCGTTCGTGAAGGAGGGTCGGACTGGGCAATGAGTTGTTTTAAAACGGGATTTTTGGCCATTTTCACTTCATTTCCTCCATGGGAGTCGGTTTTGGAGCGATTTGGGAGCTCCATCTTCATCATCTATATCAAGGTAAGTGATTCCCACCTATTGCAAGTTAAGTACTTGGATTATATAAGGATTTAGACGTGAAAATTTGTAGAAATTTGGGATTTTGAAGAAAAACCTAGAATTTGGTATTTTGGATTTTGACCATGAATTTGGGCATGGAATTGGGAATAAATCATATATTTGAGTTTATAAGGTTATGGGTAATGATTATCGTCAAAAGAATTTCGGAATCCGGGCACGTGGGCCCGAGGGTGATTTTATCGACTTCTCGAACGGAGTTGGGAATGATTGTAAATTGAATTGTTATGAGTATTAGTGTATATTTTCATTGGTTTGCACATTGTTTGTCTAGTTTTGGAGCGTTGGGCGTCGGTTTGAGTTGTTTAAAGGGCTCGGAAGCCGGTTATGGAACTTCGGAGAGAGGTAAGTCCCCTTTCTAACCTTGTAAGAGGGAATTTACCCCATATATGAAATAAATCGCTGTGAGCACCTATTTGTAGGGGCTACGTACGCACGAGGTAATGCGAGTCCATACTTAGAAACTATTATGCCTAAGTTCGGGCAGTCTAGGACCTAAAAGCATGCTTTACTTGTAATATTTGAAATCTTGTTGTCAATTTAAAATACTTAAATCATATCGAACTGTGTTAATAAATTTCTATAAGGTTAGACATCGTTTTCTTGACTTTTAAAAGAGAAATTGCCTTTCCCTTGGATAATTGCCCCTTGATGAATTCTTGATTGATTATTGGAATGTGTTATCTTTTGTGGAATGGGCCGAACACCTCGGTAGATTAAATAGATGCATCTATGGTTCGCGCCATTCGACCCTCTGGCAGTGCACGGTTTAAATATTTGTTGGATCGGGTCGTACGATCTAGGCATGATTTGCGCATGCTTGTATTGATTGCCTTGAAATTTATAAATAATGATATTGCCTCCTCGGCCTGAGTTAAATTGTTAAATAATGGGAGATAAATTTGGAGATTTCTTAATTATGAAGGAACTGGTTACTTACTTGAAAATATTGAGCTTGCAACCGTTCATATAATCCATACTTAATTATATCATTGATATCCCATTTATAGCCTATAGTAAGTGTCGAAGTCAACCCCTCGTCACTACTTCTTCGGGGTTAGGCGGGATACTTACTAGGTACGCGTTGATTTACGTACTCATACTACACTTGCTGCACATTTTTGTGCAGGTACACATATGTTTAGCGGCCTTGTTGGCGCAGAGGCGCGATTATGTCGGGGACTTAGGTGAGTTGCATTCTATACGACGCACTGTAGCCAGCAGAGTCTCCTTCAGAGTATTGTATTTTCTTTTCTGTCCAAGTTGTATTCCGGACAGTTATTGTATTTTATTTTAAATTTCTAGAAAAGGCTCATGCACTTGTGAAACCGGGTTCTTGGATGATTATGGGATGTTCACTATTGGAATTGGAAAACATTGTTATTTATTCTGTAAATTCATCTTTTACTAGATGAATTGAAGTAAATTTACTATTTCAAAAATAATAAAATAAGAATTTAATTAACTATTTAGTGTTGGCTTTCCTGACAGCGGTGTCCGGCGCCATCACGACCTTTAATAGATTTTGGGTCGTGACAACATGGTATCAGAGCGCTAGGTTTACTAAGGTCTCACGAGTCATGAGCGAGTCTAGTAGAGTTTTGCGGATCAGTACGGAGACGTCTATACTTATCTTCGAGAGGCTACAGGGATGTTAGGAGAACTTCCCTTCTTGATTCCTCATCGTGCGATTTGATTCCTTTGAGGCTTATTTTTTTATCTCTTTCTTATTCAATCTTATGCGACGTGAAGCGCTGGTTATAAGTCGGGTATTGAGGAATTGTAATGGTACTACATATGTGGTGCGGGATGTTTCTCCCTGCGTAGTTGATTGGGCTATTATCGTCGCTTTGTGGAAGGATATTCTGTCATTTCAGCCCAGTAGCTATACTTCTGAGAGCTTTGAGGCTATGCACAGGTTTCTATGATGCTCATGAGTTGTTATCGCACAATATTGATGTGAAGGTAGGATGCTTGCCTATCTATCAGGGCAGTGAATGACTTGAAAGGAGGTTTACTCAGTGCATGATTCAGATTTGGTATTTTACTTCCAACGAAGGAAAGGAAATCGAACTAAGAATATTCAGACTTGGGTTGATGGAGTAGCAGGACTCGATATTTTCGAGCGTGGTGGAATCTTCAGATATGATGTGGCGTCATCGTCCTCGATTGGTTTTGATGTGTTAAGTTCGTCGGTCTTATGGTTTCCTTCAATTTGCCTTGGGGCAGGGTATTATAAATGGTACTGAGAAAGCAGCTGTCAGAGGTTGCAATGTGCAGTGGTTCAGGATCGAATCGGCATTCCTGATATTGATGGCTAGAGAAAAATGACTTCCTGAAGGGTTTAAAGTTGGTAGCGATCTATCGGTTCAAGTGCTAAAGAGGTAGATTTTGATTTTAAGGCAACAACTCGGCAGCAAAGGATAAGGAAGGACATGTGGAAGGTGTCTTATGGTTGTTAAGTTCCTAGAAGGCCAAGTGTAAGAAATAGAAGTTGAGTAGTTGCTTAAAGGAGAGGGTTTGACCAAAGTGGGAGAGTGGCAAGGTAGCATATGGGTTATGGGGTAGGATAGCTACACGTCTTGAGGAAAGATTGTAGTGATTGGGATTCAAGGTGGACAGTGACTAGGTCTACGGGCTTAACTTGGAATATCGGCTGCTATATTGAGGAAGATTAGGTATGACAGGAGGGGTAGCTTAATATGAAAAAGGATACAACATGACTTTGGATTGGAATGTATTGTCGCACGTTTAGTTGATGCCAATGGGGAGTGAACGGGCTTGTATAGATGGTGAATGAGCATGGGCTCAGGATGGTTGAGTGGGCGACTCTCAATAAAGGTCCTAGTGGATTCAAAAGTTAAGGCATGGTGCCTAAGGATTTCAAGTCCATAGTATGGTTGAATATCGAGTTTCTGCAATGGATTATGATAGTGGAGCTTGGAGTGTTCCATGTTATCTTTGGTCTATAGGGTATCATGAGAGGAAGGGGAGCATGTAACTTTGGATTTATAGAAGAATCATCAGAATGGGTATATCAGTTGAAGACGCGATCATGCGCACAAGAGGGTATGAAATGGTTCGTGGGATTGAGTTCAAGGCCACTCGGGATAAGTGCGGATTGAGTTCGTTATATTGATAAAGGAGTTGTTGTTATTTCTAAGGAAGATCCAGAGTAAATTAGGAGATGTCGGGTTTGGTTAGCAATGGTTGAATTGGCATAATGATGGCAATGATCAGCTCCTTCAGTATGTTGGGTTATTCATGTGATTTGTGATGGTATGTGCGAGATTTGACGGTCGTTGTAACTGATCTTATTTGGAGGCTTTCGAGTATTATGGCATGCTATGTGCAGATGGATCCCTGAGGGGTTATGGTGGTTTAGACCACTACTTGAGGATTTGTGTGTTCTACGGTTATGAGAATTCAGTCATGTGTTGCAATGGTCCTCCTGAAACGAGTAAAGTAAAAAGTTTCTACAAAGTGAAGTGTGTATCCTATTAGTGGTTTATGAGCTATGATGCAATTCTTGGGCCCTCGTGTATTGGTAAGATAGGTGTGATGAGCAGCATGAAATTTTAAAGATTAGGGATTGAAGTTGCAGTTTGGTATTGACAAGGATGTCACGAGTTCGGATGAGCAGGAAAAGGAATTTAGATGTTTAAAATAAGCTGGTATTGTCTCCAGCGTCACCTGAGATCAGTGTCCTGTGTAAGAGGTTTTGCGTACTAATTGTGAATTCTTGATATGCTTTACAACATTAGTGTGACCGGTGGTATGGCTGTGCAGACTTGTTGCCTGATGCGGAAGGTCGTGGGAGCGTGTCCCACGGAATGATTGTGTAAGAGTGGCATGTAGTCACTTGATTGGGTGAAGATTGAAACCAAGTATGAAGATTGTGGTAATATCGTTGATTCGAGAATTTATGCCTGGAGGGCGCTCGGTTCACTTGGTTGTGGACTGTGGAAGTTTGTTCCGGTTATGATGGTTGTTCTTGTGTGTCATGGGAAAAAGGTTTACCCTAGATCCTTGAAATGTTATTAGCCCAGTGCGGTACGGTCAGAATTGGCTTGAGGTCCGTGGATGGATCTAGATATGAATGTGGGCTCTATATCGGGCCGGATGTGTTCATTTCAGCTTAGCGCTCCTTGTGGAGGAGTGTTCGGACGTTGGATGTCATCTCGTCGTGGGCTATTTCATGTAATACTATATTGTGTCGTGTGAGTTGTGAAATGGCTTGGTAAATTTCTTATGTGTTGAGGTTCCGCATAGCGATGGTGTTATGTGAGCATGATGGCTCTTGAGATTCAAATCATATATTTCACCTTAGTTGTGCTTGAGTGTTTTAGCGTATGGCGCTATCTGTCTCCCCAGGGATGGTATTATGCACTTAGAGTGCTTATGGCCGATATTCGGGTATTTTGTAGTAATGAGCATTCAAGCTCGGTAAGTATCTCTTTATGTATATTTTATGTGTATATCGGGTTGCACGCCTCAACAGTGAGATGTTGATTACAGTCCCCTATATCTATTTTCGTGTGTTTTGTTTTCCATTTTCTGGGGAAGGTTCATAACACCTTTTCGATGGCTAATTAGTTGTGTGGGTTGAGTAGTCCCTTCTAGAGATTCATTTTCCTTATGCATCATGTTCGGGTTTGTAGCCTATTGGCACATTGTGGCATTACATGAGACTTTTGGCAGCGTCTGAGGTGGCTTGTTTCCTGAACAGCTTATACTGGGTGAGACGAGATTTTGGATCTGGGATCAGTGCGATCGAATTATATGAAGTATATTAAAGAGCAAATACTATTATTTGGTTCATAATGAGGTGATAATTCTAGTCAAAAGGAGAGGTTCAATGGTTTGTTGACTCGGCAGTTGGTTATGAATTTCTACACATCTCTTCCGTCGTAGCGGTATTGCTAGAGTTGAAACAAGACTTATATATGTCATGAGGTGTATTGTGAGCATCAGATTTGTGAGATTTCAGCTATGATGATCAGAGAATGTTATTATGGTTATGTGAATATTGCGGTGCATGGTGTGAATTCAGCAAAGGTATGCAGTCATGTTCTGGTACATCGTGTGGTGATTGATACGGTGTTCGTATGTGGGAAGCCGGCCTGGCAGAGAATTTCGGATATTGGAACTGGGCTCTAAGGCTTATTTGCCAAAATAAAAGAGAATATCTTCAGATTTGATCGAGCTAATGTGCTCAACTGAGTTGTGGTAGCACGGGTAGGTGGACGAGGTGTTAAACAGTGATTTCGGACAACTCCAGCGCAGTTCTTAGCACGTTCGAGGATGAACGTATGTTTAAGTGAGAGAGAATGTAACAACCCGACCGGTCGTTTTGGGCTCTAGCGCGTCGTTCAGCAGTTTGAGGCCATGAGCAGCTTCACTTCAGGTATTATGACTGGTACGCGTGGTCGAAATTGAAATTTCGGAAGTTCAAAGTTGATTTGAAAAGAAAATTCATATTTTGGAAGCTTTAAGTTGGAAGAATTAACTAAGGTTGGATTTTTGAGTAAACGATCTTAGAATCGGTATTTGAAGGTTCTAACAGGTTCGTATGATGAATTCGGACTTGCGCATATATCCGGATCGGGTTTTGGATGACCCGTGAGCGTTTCGGCGCCTATTGTGGAAGTTAGCATTTTGGAAGAATTTCATAAATTTGGGTTGAAGTGCATTTTAATGTTATCAATGTCCGTTTGGGATTCTGAGTCTTGGAATAACTCCGTATGGTGATTCTAGTATTGGGAGCGCGTCCGGAAGTGGATTCGGACTTCTGTGGGTCATTTTGGAGTCATTTGGCTAAAGCTAGAAAATTGAAGGTTTTTGAAAAGTTTGACCGGAAGTGGACTTTTTGATATCGGGGTCGGAATCTGATTCCAAAAGTTGGAGTAGGTCTGTAATGTCAAATGTGACTTGTGTGCAAAATTTGAGAATAATCGGACGTGATTTGATAGGTTTCTCCATCGATTGTAGAAGTTGAAGTTTCAAAGTTCATTAATTTTGAATTGGGGTGTGATTCATGATTTCGATGTTGTTTGATATGATTTGAGGTCTCGAGCAAGTTTGTGTTATGTTATGGGACTGGTTGGTATGATTGGATGGGGTCCCGGGGGCCTCGGGTGTGTTTCAGGGTGGTTTCGGATCATTTGGAACTGCTTGGGAACTGTTGTTGCTGGTGTCTGGTATCCTTCTTCGCGAACGCGAAGGAAGTCCCGCGTTCGCAAAGAGGAAAATTGAGGGGCTGTTGAGATTTTCCATCGCGAACGCAAAAGTTGAGACACGAATGCGATGAAGAACTTGAGGAACCTACGCGAACGCAAGTGGAGAATCGCGAACACGTAGAAGGAAAGAGGGGGCTGGGCCTGGAGCCATTTAGCCTTCGCGAACGCGAAGAAGTGGAGCCTGGATCTTCGTGAACGCGAGGCTTGGATCGCAAACGCGAAGAGGAAAAAAATTGAAGGCCATTCAGGTTTGGCCTTCGCGAACGCGAGGGGATTTCCGCGTTCGTGAAGGAGGGTCAGACTGGGCAGTGAGTTGTTTTAAAACGGGATTTTCGGCCATTTTCACTTCATTTCCTCCATGGGAGCCAGTCTTGGAGTGATTTTGGAGCTCCATCTTCATCATCTATGTCAAGGTAAGTGATTCACACCTATTGCAAATTAGGTACTTGGATTATATATGGATTTAGACATGACAATTTGTAGAAATTTGGGATTTTGAAGAAAAACCTAGAATTTGGTATTTTGGATTTTGACCACGAATTTGGGCATGGAATTGGGAATAAATCATATATTTGAGTTTATAAGGTTATGGGTAATGATTATCTTCAAAAAATTCGGAATCCGGGCACGTGGGCCCGAGTGTGATTTTATCGACTTCTCAAACGGAGTTGGGAATGGTTGTAAATTGAATTGTTATGAGTATTAGAGTATGTTTTCATTAGTTTGCACATTGTTTGGCTAGTTTTGGAGCGTTGGGCATCGGTTTGAGTTGTTTGAAGGGCTCGAAAGCCGGTTATGGAACTTCGGAGCGAGGTAAGTCTCCTTTCTAACCTTGTAAGAGGGAATTTACCCCATAGGTGAAATAAATCTCTGTGTGCTCCTGTTTGTGGGGGTTGCGTACACGTGAGGTGACGAGTGTCCGTGTGTAGCTACTATTATGCCTACGTTTGGGTAGTTTAGGACCCAAAAGCATGCTTTACTTGTAATATTTGAAATCTTGTTGTCAATTTAAAATGCTTAAATCATATCGAACTGTGTTAATAAATTTCTAAAAGGCTAGACATCGCTTTCTTGACTTTTAAAAGAGAAATTGCCTTTCCCTTGGATAATTGCCCCTTGATGAATTCTTGATTGATTATTTGAATGTGTTATCTTTTGTGGAACGGGCCGAACGCCTCGGTAGATTAAAGAGATGCATTTATGGTTTGCGCCATTCGACCCTCTGGCAGTGCACAGTTTAAATATTTGTTGGATTGGGTCGTATGACCTCGGCATGATTTGCGCATGCTTGTATTGATTGACTTGAAATTTATAAATAATAATATTGCCTCCTCGGCCTGAGTCAAATTGTTAAATAATGAGAGATAAATTTGGAGATTTCTTAATTATGAAGGAACTGCTTACTTACTTCAAAATATTGAGCTTGCAACCATTCATATAATCCATACTTAATTATATCATTGATATCCCATTTATATCCCGTAGTAAGTGTCAAAGTCGACCCCTCGTCACTACTTCTTCGGGGTTAGGCGAGATACTTACTAGGTACGTGTTGATTTACGTACTCATACTACACTTGCTGCACATTTTTATGCAGGTACACATATGTTTAGCGGCCTTGTGGGCGCAGAGGCGCGATTATGGCGGAGACTTAAGTGAGCTGCATTCAATACGACGCACTGCAGCCAGCAGAGTCACCTTCAGAGTATTGTATTTTCTTTCCTGTTCAAGTTGTATTCCGGACAGTTATTGTATTTTATTTTAAATTTCTAGAAAAGGCTCATGCACTTGTGACACCGGGTTCTGGGATAATTATGGGATGTTCACTATTGGAATTGGAAAACATTGTTATTTATTCTATAACTTCATCTTTTATTAGATGAATTGAAGTAAATTTACGATTTCAAAAATATTAAAATGAGAATTTAATTAACTATTTAGTGTTGGCTTGCCTGATAGCGTTGTCCGGCGCCATCACAACCTTTAACAAATTTTGGGTCGTGATAGGTGCAACGGTGGTTGCGGTGGCAATGGTGTTCTTGGGTTAAAATTGACATCAATGGGTAGGTCTTGAGGATCGCTATCCGTTGATATAGGTATTGCGAGGTGGTAGTGGCCGGAGCTTCAAAAATTTGGGCAAAGAAGTGGAGGCTAAAGTTTCCTAGATCTAAAATTTAAGGAGTTTGAGGGTTTTTTGAAGGATTTGGTTTGGAGATATGGAAATATGAGATTGAGGGGATTACATAGTGTGAATTTGGGGGTGTTTGGAGGTGGTCCACCGCCGGTGGGAGATTTTCGGCGGCGGCTAGGGAGAAAGAGAGAGTGAAGAGAGAGAGAGAGAGAGAGAGAAGAGAGAGGAAGGAGAAAAGAATTATGGGTGGAAATGGGGGCAATTTTCAGATTTTTGAGGCTTTAAATACCTAGGCAGATAGTGAATGTGAGTCATTGGATCAAGATGGAATGGATGGGCAAGATTTGATCTTGCCTCATTTAGTGAAATGACATAGTTTTATTATGAAACTACGTCATTTTTATCCGGGTCTTGGCAAGCCAACAATTGAACTAGGTTGGATGAATTGGGCTCACTAAAGTCTATAAACATTCACAATAAACCTAAAAACAATGTAATGTAGGAGAAATAGAAAGAGCAAAAATTAGATGTTTACAACCCTATAATGAGTACTATCCTCATTTTGAGTATAATTAAAAAATGATCTTAGGAGTCAGGACAGTGCAGCTCTTCCGGGAATTCTCTATCGAATCGGTAAAATTTATACTATATTTACTCCACTAATATTGTTAATTATTCACAAACGCTACCCAGTTAGCATGATTTTGTACTTGTTTAGTTATTGACTAAACTCTACCAGATTGGCGTATTTTTGAATTATCTGCCATCGACTAATCTGTTAAATTGTCATGAAGTCTATCTTATTGGCATAATTTTTCTATGTTGCCAGCAAAACATGTTTTGAACTTCCAATTTGAATTTCGATCAAACCATCTCATATCTATTCCAAATGATTTTAAATTTTAAATAAAGCCTCCAAATACCAATACAAGTGATGCCCAATCACTAATTTAGTCAAATAACACCAATTAAGAATATTCACTTTGTCTTCTTCAACACTTTCTCAAGACCAACAATAGAATTTTGAGATTTTTAAAATAAATCACAAATCAGTATTTGAACTCAAAGTTCAAGCATAAATAATCAACACTCAAATGATTTTAACCATAACTAACCATTAATTTCAAATTTTCAACACTAAACAAAAATTTTAATCTTCAAAATTGAAGAATTACGATGTTCTTGGTGAAAAAGAAGAGATGGAAAAGAAGGAACTGAAGAAACAAAGAGGCGGAGTTTTTTTATTAAATATCACATATTACGAGAACATTCAACTAAGACTAATATTGTTAGGGGACGCACTGATCTAGTCCAAATTCACTCCTCAATTCGAGGTTATGAACATGGTCGATGCAATAATAATACCCAACAAGAGTCGGGGTCAAATTCTGCAGGGAGTTATAAGAGTGGGAGTTAGTAGTATATATCGTAGAGTGTGAGTTTGTATATCTAAATTTGCACTTCCCCAAAATTGGGTTGTTTTAAAGTCTAATTTAAACTACAATTGCAATTTAAGAAATAGAACTAGGAAATTATTTTTGTTGTTTTTCAAATGTTGTAAAAAGCCTAGGGCTATGACCTTCGCCTAGGTGTTTGCCTAATAGGTAATAAACTTTAATGCTTGTTTTATTGGTTGGGGTATATTATAGCTATCAACACTCGGTTACCCACTCAATACCTCTCGGTCAGCGGGTGATTTTGCCCAATTTGGCTTTCTCAAGTCCAAATGGGTATTGAACAAAACGGTTGATAAAAAACTCAAGTCGGGTTTTACTATCTCTAGGTTCAACCCTTTAATTGGGCTTATCAATCTCTCGATTGACCCAATTTCTTGTTAGCTAAGTTTTCCTAGACTAAGTCTCTCTTTCTCAAGTAAAGACCAAGTCAAATGGGCATGAACTAATGTTTGCAACCATTAATTCTAAAAGTAAAAGCAAGAACAAGGCTATAAACACCCAACCATAAACAAGTAACAAATCAAACATCCATTAAGTTTACACACTAGGGTTGGGTCACAACCCTAGTAAAAATCTAGATACTCATGCTTAAATTCGAAGGGAAAAAAAAGAAGAATATTAATTAAACCCATATTGCTAATTAAAATGTTGAAATCAATGTTCAATTCGCTCAAAATAGCAAAAACTACTAAAAAGAGTAAAAGAAACTGTCAACTGTAGCAGCTGATGTCAAAAGTTAACCTTAAAAAGTGAAACTCTTCTATTATACATGGCTAGAAATTTTGGACAAAAATGCCCTTTCGGAGGTTCTGCGGCCGCACAATTCCATGTGCGATCCGCACTTTTCTTCAGCTTGACAGGATTGGAAATCTGTGGCCGTATAATTCTGAACCGTGGCCGCACTGCACTCTTTTTGCAGTCCGCAAAATTGTAAGTGCAGCCGCACTTTGCTCTTCGGCGGTCCGCATAATTGTAAATGCGGTCGTATAGCTCTTCTTCTATGGCCGCACAATAATTGTGTTGTCTGCACTTTTGGTAGACTTAACACTCGGGTTCTCTGAACTTTTGCTCTGACCCAGCTTCAGCGGCCGCACAATTCATGTGCGGACCGCACTTTGCATCAATCTCTGATGGATTGTTTTCATAACCTACGGCCGTAGATGATATTCTGTGGTCCGCACTTCTGAGCTTTTGTGCCTGTTTTTGTCCTTGAGTTCGGATTACTCCTTCTTGAGTTGGATTTCATCTTGGGAGCTCATCTTCTAATATTCCTACAATTAAGCACATTTCATCAGTTTTCGGGAACACAAAAAAGCGATTTTAGGCTAAAACGAAAGCTAAAGGGCGTTAAAATGCCCACTTACTAACTTACCCAAACTTAAGATTTTGCTTGTCCTCAAGCAAATAAAGTAATTCCCACCTCCGCAAGTTAAGAGCTATTCCAGCTAATCAAAGGTGAGTCATTCACACATTAATTGGGACCAATAATTACCCACACCACTTATGAATTATCAACAAGGTACATGTTAAACTTTTAAGGACAGATAGTTCTAATGTGACACTTGAGCATCAAAAGTTAATTGTATTCATCAAGGAAGCTCGCTCTTTCAAGTAGGTAATTGTGAATCCCAAACTCCTCCTCCTCGACTCTCCGTTCGCCTATCTGTAATGAACCGGCCGGTCGTTTTGAGTATTACAGCCTCATTCCCCAATTTACTACTTAATTTATACTTTATAGTTTTTGTATGACTTGTCAGGGTAAATGATTCAAGTCCGGTGAGGTTTTGAAATGAATTTAGATACTTAGTCTCCAAGATGAGAACTTAAGTTGAAAAGATTGATCGGATGTTGACTTATATGTAAACGACCCCGGAATAGAGTTCTAATAATTCCAATAGCTTCGCATGGTGATTTTGGACTTAGGAGCGTGTCAGGAAAATTATTTGGAAGTCTGTAGTTAAATTAGGCTTGAAATGGCTAAAATAGAAATTTAAGTTTGGAAGTTTGACCGGGGAGTTGACTTTTTGATATCGGAGTCGGAATCCGATTTTGGAAATTTGAATAGGTTCGTTATGTCGTGTATGACTTGTGTGCAAAATTTGAGGTCAATTGTACTCATACTACACTTATGCACCTTGCATGCAGATGTTGGATGTTGATGTTTTGGAGACCGACGGGAGCTGGATTTGAATATGTACCTGCGTTTCGGCTGTAGCTACCTATTTTTCATGGTAGCCTTAGATTATAAAGATTTGTTTATGTACATTTCGAACAGATTATGTATTTATTTCATATTAGCTTTGTAAATTCTAATCTTAGAAGCTCATAATTTGTACTACCAGTACTTGGAGGATGTATAAGATTTAGATATTTTCTTTTACTTAATTGTGTTGTTAAATTTTATTGGAATTGGATAGTTGATAACTGGCTTACCTAGCGGGTTGGGTTAGGTTCCATCACGACTACTTGGATTTTGGGTCGTGATAAGGTGGTATCAGAGCTCTAGGTTCATAGGTTTTACAAGTCATGAGCAAGTGGCTAGTAGAGTCTTGCGGATCGGTATGATGACGTCCATACTTATCTTTAAGAGGCTACACGGCATTTTAGGATAAACTTCCTATTTTTCTCTCTTTATCGTGAGGAATTGATTCATCTTGAAATATAACTCTTTGAATTCCTTCCACGCATTCGTGTACACATGTAAGCGCTCGGTATCAGCTGTGCATCGCCAGCTTATGATTCCATGAACAAAGTTTGAGATGAGTATTCTATGTTTTGGTGATGGGCCAGTTTGGAAGAGTTGAGGCCAAGGTTGGATTGCAGCTTAAGCTTGGTAGCTTTAGTTGTAACTTGTACATTTGGACTCATATGTCCGGTAATGTCCCTATAAGTGGAATTTGTGGCTCGATGGGCGGTGGAATGGCTTTGGTGAGTATGAATGTTTTGAAGGATCTTTCACGTTGTTAAATTTTTGGACAAATTAAATTCTCATATCTTATTAATAAGTTGTACTCAAAAATATTAAGTGATTTCATAGTAATTCTGACTGCGAAAGGGTATAACAAGATACCAATTTGAGACTAAGCAGGTGGGTTATCCCCTGCAGAGTAATCTATGTAGGTGTGTTCCTTATAATGTGAGTGGGGAGTTTTTTTTCTGCCAGCGGGGCGTATGTGTTTAGATTTGAATTTGGTTGAGAAAGTTGACTTGAGTGTCAATAGAATGAATGCGAGCTTAGCGAATGATTGAGATATTTTTATTGTTGGCGTTGTATGAGCTTGAGAAGAATTTTTGTTGAAGTGACTGTGATATTATTTCAGTAATAGTGTATGGGTATTGTGAGTTATTGAGTGTTTTAATCTATGGCTTTGAGCCAAGTGGGGGAGCCTACTATTGACAATTCAATTCATGGTTATATGTTAACTTTTAGTTTTGGTCTGAGGCATACTTGTAGATTAGTTATGACTTGCAGAGGTTGAGATCGAGTATGACTCGAGTACTGAAATTCCTAAATACAGGTTAAATTTTGCTTTATGAGTATATCAAAATCCTGGGATCGGTGAGTTGTTATTTGTGAATGATGTAGTGTGCACGGAGTATGAATTTGATCGGTGGTGTTAAGGCAGGGTTACCTCTTTGAGTGTTGTTGTGTTAATGGGGCACGTGTCTTTCTGCCCATTTGGGTGGTGCAATTTAGATTTGAGAAAAGTACTCCCGAGAAGGTTCTAATGGGTTTGATATTTATATATAGCAATCGAGAAATTTTTCGGATTTATGTATAGATAGAATCTGAGATTTACATTTAATGGTGACGGGCTTGCGGTAATTTTGTATGACTATGGATTCTACATTCCAGTATAAGAAAGGTAAAAGAACAATTTTAAATTCACATATTTTCAGAGTGGGTGTTTTGGTTATGGTGCTTATCGAAGTGCTTAAGAAGAATACAGTAACTTATGGGCCTTAGGGCGATGCGATTTTTATGTTAGGATGTCTTGTAGTAAGCTTTGGGTAAGGATCATAGTGTTCTGAGAAGGAGAAGTGTCAACTTGAGGGTAATTCAGAAGAAACTCGGAGAAAATAGGACAACTGGATAGTAGGCTAGACTAGTATGGTAATGGTATGCTAGGTTCTTTTGGGTAATTATGATGTGGTGAGGCTCTACATATGTGTTGGTGACCTGCGTGGCTTGGTAGAGATAGGGAGATTCAGCTCTGATAGCTCGGTTATGTACAAATGGGTTTTTAAGAGTTCTTGATAGTTTCTATAATGGTTCGAACCAGATATTTTTCTACCGGTGTGGGGAACATGTTGTGTATTGTGATTTCCTCCTGGAAGGAAGCAAGAGAAAGGTTTCTAACTAACCGGGTATGTAATTTATTGGTGACTCAGAGTCGATAATGAGATTCTCGTTCTTTTCACATGATGGCATGATAGATATGGTGTGTTGTGCAGGGTTAAGATTTACATGTACAAGATGGCAGTTCAGTCTTGAAGGGAAGGTCACGAAGTTTGGGCAGAATGGTCAGCTTCAGTTATTTAGACGAATGTTATAATAGCTCGGTAATTCCGGTGAAGGGTGCGTATTTCAGAAGGGGCATTGTGTTTTGACTTACGAGTGTTCATCGGTATTGCAGTACTTACATGGTTGAAAGACTGTTAATATTCAAATTATTTCTATATGGCATGGAAGAATTATGATAGTATTCCTCGTGGGATGATCGTGCATGAAAGATGTGTTAGTCATTCGAATGCTAGAATTGGGATCAGTTATGATAATTCATGTGTCCTATGAATTTGGAAACTGGGTGTTCTCAAAAGCATATTATTTCAGGGTTGCGACCTATTTGAGGTGAGTATTTTATTTAAACTCAGTGGAGGCACTAGTTACGTTAATTATTTGTGATAGCTACGCGCTATGAGTGTGCATATAGGTGAGGTTTGAGCCCATGTGCGGGCATCGGGGAAAGTATTCATACTCGGAAGAATGCTTAGCCTATGATATGCTTAGAGTTCACTAATAAGCATAAAGTTATAACGTTTCTCGTATTCGTACCTTTGTGGAGAACTATCTGGGCTATACTTGAGGTTATAAAGAGGCTAATTCCCTGAGAAAACTTGGTAGTTACTATTTCTGCGTTAACTTGCCGATTTGAGTTGTGATAGAAGACTCTGCACATGCCTAAACTATGGCGTATTATTTATACTAGTCTAGGAGCATGAGAATCTTATTTCATTATCATATACATGTGTACTTATTTAATTGCTCTTGTATGATATGCTGGGACTGGAGGCCTGTGACCAAGTTGTGCGGTTGATGTTAATGTGAGCTCTAGAAGAGCTGGTTGCCATTGTTAGATTCGTGTGTCTTGGTTCTACTATATATGATGAGCTTATAGCATTGCAGTTGTGGTGGTGCTTCTTAAACTTGCAATACGGTTCTCTTCTTTGAGACATTTTCCATTTTTGGGTACCCGGATTGCGCAGTTGTGGCTTGAGTTATATTGGTGTGGCGTGTCTGTGGGATAGTTGTGTTTAATAATATATGGTCATTTGGACCTAGAATAGGTACTCTCAGGTTTGATTATGGTATATTTGGGAGGATACATTGAAAGTTGGCTAAGAAAGTGATTATGGTTTTGGTTGGGGCGAGAGAGCTCCATGACTTGTTGTTATGATAAGGGGTTATGAGATTCCGCGTGTTTCTTTTATTATCAGCAGTGTACGAAGGTTTTGGAACGAGGTTTGGATTAATTTGGGGTTTAATACTAGTACTTGGTTGGTTTGGAGTAGTTACTGTAATCGGGAATGGTGTTGCGAGCATGCGAGTAGTGTAGTATATTATGTGATTATATCTGGGGTTATGGATATGGCTTGATACAGCTTGTTCAGACTTATACACGATATAGATGTGAGATTTGCATTGAAAAGAATTCTGGATGTTGGAAATTTGGGTTCTAAGTTTTACAGACTAAAGTTAAAATAATGATCATCAATTATGTTGTATTGTCAGGCTTATATGGAATAGGGTGGCATGGGATCATCCCCGGGTACGTGCATGGTAAGGTGCAATAGTGATTGGATGGCTTGGAAACAACTCCTAGCACGTTTGAGGACGAACGTATGTTTAAGTTGGGGAGAATGTAACGTCCCGGCCGGTCGTATTGAGTATTATAGCCCCGTTCCCCCGGGTAATTGGTTCGGGTCCGGTGAGGTTTTGAAATGAATTGAGATACTTAGTCTCCAAGATGAGAACTTAAGTTGAAAAGATTGACTGGATATTGACTTATGTGTAAACGACCCCGAAATAGAGTTGTGATGATTCCAATAGCTCCGTATGGTGATTTTGGACTTAGGAGCGTGTCCGAAAAATTATTTGGATATTCGTAATTAAATTAGGCTTGAAATGGCTAAAATAGAAATTTAAGTTTGGAAGTTTTACCGAGGAGATGACTTTTTGATATCGGAGTCGAAATCCGTTCTGGAAATTTAAATTGGTCTGTTATGTCGTTTATGACAAGTGTGCGAAATTTGAGGTCAATCGGACTTGATTTGATAGGTTTCGGCATCGAATGTAGAAGTTGAAAAGTTCAAAGTTCATTAAGCTTGAATTGGGGTATGATTCGTGGTTTTAGCGTTGTTTGATGTGATTTGAGGCCTTAACTAAGTTCGTATAACGTTTTAGGACTTGTTGGTATATTTGGTTGAGGTCCCGAGGGCCTCGGGTAAGTTTCGGATGATTAACGAATCAAATTCGGACTTGAGGAAATGCTGGAATTTGTCTGTTGCTGGTGTCTTCCCACTTGTGCATGAGGAACCACAGGTGCGGCCCACAGAAGCGAGCAGCCCTTCGCAGAAGCATACAGGGCAGTGCTGGCAGGAGCTGTAGATGTGGAATTTTGCGCGCGGAAGCGATGACACTGATCGCAGAAGTGGAAGGAACCGCAGATGCGGAGGAACCTGTGCAGAAGCGCGACCGTAGAAGCGGTCTTGGACATCGCAGAAGCCATCACTACTGGCCAAGGCTGTCTCACAGATGCAAGCTTGTTACGCAGAAGAGATGGTCGCAGATGCGACCTAGTGTCCGCAAATGCAGAAACGCTGGGCAGAATGCCTTATATTCGAGGGTTCAACATTTTTATCCATTTTTGAATTTTGGAGCTCGGATGGGACGACCTTGGAGAAGAAATTTTCCATGCAACTTGGGGTAAGTGTTCTTGACTCCCTTGTGACTATATTTCATGAACTAATCTTTATTTTTGGTGTATGATTATCGAATCTTCAAGAGAAATCGAGGGAAATTTCTATTGTTTCATAAAAAAAATTTTGAGTTTTGAATACCGATACGGAGTTGAATTTGAGTGAAATTAGTATGGTTGAACTCATAATTGGATGGGTTGTAGAATTTTTTGAGTTTCGTCGGATTCCGAGATGTGGGCCCCACTGTCGATTTTTCGAGCAGAGTTAGGAATATTTTTATAAATTGTTAAATTGCAAGCATTGGAGTTATTTTGATTAATTTGCACGTTGTTTGACTAGTTTCGAAACATTTGGCATGGAATTGTGGAGATATGAAGGCGTTCGGAGGTTGATACGCGCGGAATGGAATTTCCAAAGTATTGTTTAGCTTGCTCGGTATTGGATTCGTCTTGTTCAAGGTAAGTAGCTCTTCTAATCTTGGAGCTGAGGGTATGAACCCTGACTATATGTGTTATGTGTTTGGTGTTGAGGTGACGCACATGCTTGGTGACGGGCGTGTGGGTGAGCACCGTGTGAACTGTGACTCTGTTATTTCTGTGGTACTGTGTAGTTACCTGAACTTATCTGTAATCATGAAATATCTACGTACTAGAGTTATCGAGCTGTGATTCATGTTAGAAATCATGTCTAGGCTATATGCTTATTCTGTTGGGACCTATTAAGGTCATTACTGGTGTTGAGTTATTTGCTTACGTTTCAATGTCACACTCAGTCATATCCATTCATTGAATATAATATCTCAGTCTCTGTTGTTATTTATTGATACATCATATCATCATTTTGGGCTAGTTCATATCATTGTGAGCCTGAGAAACTAGAGAGGTTGATGACTAAGTGAGGCCGAGGGCCTGATTGTGAGATATTGAAACTATAGCATGTGAGTTGTCCGTGCGAATTTTAGAGCTTGGGCTAAAGGAGCACCTCTGGAGTCTGCACATACCCCCAGTGAGAGCGGTTGATTTATATTAAGGGATGGATCTTCCCTCGACATGGATCTTGTCTGAAGCATTTATACCTGGGGATGGATCTTCCCCACGGGCTGGATTGGCCCTACTCAATACAGAGTGACTGATGGTCAGTTGATGTATATATTTCAGGATAGATCTTCCCTAGGCCGGATTGGCCATATACAGTACTGAGTGATTAAACATGATGATTTGAAAGTGTGAGACAGTGAGATTGAGTACTCTGAGAGTGTGAGTACATGAGTTCATCTATGAGATACATTGCATTAACATGCACACATGACATACAGGCATAGAGATGTATCTTTCTCATGTTGTACGGTATCACGTCATTCATGAATTCTCACACTTATTGGCATATGGGCATAGTGATGCATTTTACACTGGCTATCTTGAAAGAAAATGAAGCATCTTATTTATTGTTGAAAGGATATTTGGGAAAATTTCTTTTTTAAACTTACTCATATTTTTGTGGCAACTTCGGTAAACGATTTGGGTTTTCACTGATATACTTGAAAGGCAGAACTATTTTCAGAAATTATGATTAAGTTGAGCATTCTATCTTTGAGTTACTTCTTTTATTCCTTGCTTTACGTTATTATGGACTGTTGTTGGATATTGTTGTTGGACCCGACCTTTGTTCCAACTCGTTAATACTTTCAACCTAAGGTTAGGTTTGTTACTTATTGAGTACATGGGGTCGGTTTTACTCATACTACACTTCTTCACCTTGCATGCAGATATTGGATACTGATAATGCGGAGACCGACGGGAGATGGATTTGAAGATGTACCTGCGTTCCGGTTGTAGTTGCCTCTTGTTCATGGTAGCCCTTCACAGAAGCATACTGGGCAGTGCTGGCAAGAACCGCAGATGCGGAATTTTGTGCGCAGAAGCGATAACAGTGATCGCAGAAGTGGAAGGAACCGAAAATGCGGAGGAACCTGCACAGAAGCGCGACCGGAGAAGCGGTCTTGGACATCGCAGAAGCCATCACTGCTGGCCAAGGCTGTCTCGCAGATGCGAGCTTGTTACACAGAAGAGATGGTAGCAGATGCGACCTAGTGTCCGCAAATGCGAAAACGCTGGGCAGAATGCCTTATATTCGAGGGTTCAACATTTTTATCCATTTTCGAATTTTGGAGCTCGGATGGGACGACCTTGGAGAGGAAATTTTCCATGCAACTTGGGGTAAGTGTTCCTGACTCCCTTATGACTATATTTCATGAACTAATCTTTATTTTTGGTGTATGATTATCGAATCTTCAAGAGAAATCGTGGGAAATTTCTAAAGTTTCATAAAACAAATTTTTGAGTTTTGAATACCGATTCGGAGTCGAATTTGAGTGAAATTAGTATGGTTGAACTCATAATTGGATGGGTTGTAGAATTTTGTGAGTTTCGTCGGATTTCGAGATGTGGGCCCCAATGTCGATTTTTCGAGCGGAGTTAGGAATATTTTTATAAATTGTTAAATTGCAAGCATTGGAGTTGTTTTGATTAATTTGCACGTTGTTTGACTTGTTTCGAAACATTTGGCATGGAATTGTGGAGATATGAAGGCGTTCGGAGGTTGATATGCGCGGAATGAAATTTCTGAAGTATTGTTTAGCTTGCTCAGCATTGGATTCGTCTTGTTCAAGGTAAGTAGCTCTTCTAATCTTGGAGCTGAGGGTATGAACCCTGACTATATGTGTTATGTGTGTGGTGTTGAGGTGACGCACATGCTTGGTGACGGGCGTGTGGGTGTGCACCGTGTGAACTGTGACTCTGTTATTTCTGTGGTACTATGTAGTTACCTGAACTTATCTGTAATCATGAAATCTCTACGTACTAGAGTTATCGAGCTGTGATTCACGTTAGAAATAATGTCTAGGCTACATGGTTATTCTGTTGGGACCCATTAAAGTCATTACTGCTGTTGAGTTATTTGCTTACGTTTCAATGTCACACTCAGTCATATCCATTCATTGAATATAATATCTCAGTCTCTGTTGTTATTTATTGATACATTATATCATTATTTTGGGCTAGTTCATGTCATTGTGAGCCCGAGAGACTGGAGAGGTTGATGACTAAGTGAGGCCGAGGGCCTGATTATGAGATATTGAAACTATAACGTGTGAGTTGTCCGTGCGAATTTTAGAGCTTGGGCTAAAGGAGCACCTCCGGAGTCTGCACACATCCCCAGTGAGAGCGGTTGATTTATATTGAGGCATGGATCTTCCCTCGACATGGATCTTGTCTGAAGCATTTATACCTGGGGATGGATCTTACCCACGGGCTGGATTGGCCCTACTCAATACTGAGTGACTGATGGTTAGTTGATGTATATATTCCGGGATGGATCTTCCCTAGGCCGGATTGGCCATATACAGTACTGAGTGATTAAGCATGATGAGTTGAAAGTGTGAGACAGTGAGATTGAGTACTCTGAGAGTGTGAGTACATGAGTTCATCTCTGAGATACATTCCATTAACATGCACACATGACATACAGGCATAGAGATGTATCTTTCTCATGTTGTACGGTATCACGTCATTCATGAATTCTCACACTTATTGGCATATGGGCATAGTGATGCATTTTACACTGGCTATCTTGAAAGAAAATGAAGCATCTTATTTATTGTTGAAAGGATATTTGGGAAAATTTTGTTTTTAAACTTACTCATATTTTTGTGGCAACTTCGGTAAATGATTTGGGTTTTCACTGATATACTTGAAACGCAGAACTATTTTCAGAAATTATGATTAAGCTGAGCATTATATCTTTGAGTTACTTCTTTTATTCCTTGCTTTACGTTATTGTGGATTGTTGTTGGATATTGTTATTGGACCCGACCTTTGTTCCAACTCGTCAATACTTTCAACCTAAGGTTAGGTTTGTTACTTATTGAGTACATGGGATCGGATTTACTCATACTACACTTCTTCACCTTGCGTGCAGATATTGGATACAGATAATGCGGAGACCGACGGGAGATGGATTTGAAGATGTAACTGCGTTTCGGTTGTAGTTGCCTCTTGTTCATGGTAGCCCTTCGTAGAAGCATACTGGGCATTGCTGGCAGGAGCCGCAGATGCGGAATTCTGCGCGCAGAAGCGATGACACTGATCGTAGAAGCGGAAGGAACCGCAGATGCGGAGGAACCTGTGCAGAAGCGCAACCGGAGAAGCGGTCTTGGACATCGCAAAAGCCATCACTGCTGGCCAAGGCTGTCTCGCATATGCGAGCTTGTTACACAGAAGAGATGGTCGCAGATGCGACCTAGTGTCCGCAAATGCGGAAATGCTGGGCAGAATGCCTAATATTCGAGAGTTCAACATTTTTATCCATTTTCGAATTTTGGAGCTCGGATGGGATGACCTTGGAGAGGTAATTTTCCATGCAACTTGGGGTAAGTTTTCTTGACTCCCTTGTGACTATATTTCATGAGCTAATCTTTATTTTTGGTGTATGATTATCGAATCTTCAAGAGAAATCGAGGGAAATTTCTAAAGTTTCATAAAACGAATTTTTGAGTTTTGAATACCGATTCGGAGTCGAATTTGAGTGAAATTAGTATGGTTGAACTAATAATTGGATGGGTTGTAAAATTTTATGAGTTTCATCGGATGCTGAGATGTGGGCCCCACTGTCGATTTTTCGAGCAGAGTTAGGAATATTTTTATAAATTGTTAAATAGCAACCATTGGAGTTATTTTGATTAATTTGAACGTTGTTTGACTAGTTTCGAAACATTTGGCATGGAATTGTGGAGATATGAAGGCGTACGGAGGTTGATACGCGCGGAATGGAATTTTCGAAGTATTGTTTAGCTTGCTCGGTATTGGATTCATCTTGTTCAAGGTAAGTAGCTCTTCTAATCTTGGAGCTGAGGGTATGAACCCTGATTATATTTGTTATGTGTTTGGTGTTGAGGTGCTTGGTGACGGGCGTGTGGGTGTGCACCGTGTGAACTGTGACTCTGTTATTTCTGTGGTACTATGTAGTTACCTGAACTTATCTGTAATCATGAAATCTCTACGTACTAGAGTTATCGAGCTGTGATTCATGTTAGAAATCATGTCTAGGCTACATGCTTATTCTGTTGGGACCCATTAAGGTCATTACTGCTGTTGAGTTATTTGCTTACGTTTCAATGTCACACTCAGTCATATCCATTCATTGCATATAATATCTCAGTCTCTGTTGTTATTTATTGATACATTATATCATCATTTTGGGCTAGTTCATGTCATTGTGAGCCCGAGAGACTGGAGAGGTTGATGACTAAGTGAGGCCGAGGGCCTGATTTTGAGATATTGAAACTATAGCATGTGAGTTGTCCGTGCGAATTATAGAGCTTGGGCTAAAGGAGCACCTCCGGAGTCTGCACACACCCCCAGTGAGAGCGGTTGATTTATATTGAGGGATGGATCTTCCCTCGACATGGATCTTGTCTGAAGCATTTATACCTGGGGATGGATCTTCCCCACGGGCTGGATTGGCCCTACTCAATACTTAGTGACTGATGGCAGTTGATGTATATATTCCGGGATGGATCTTCCCTAGGCCGGATTGGCCATATACAGTACTGAGTGATTAAGCATGATGAGTTGAAAGTGTGAGACAGTGAGATTGAGTACTCTGAGAGTGTGAGTACATGAGTTCATCTCTGAGATACATTGCATTAACATGCACACATGACATACAGGCATAGAGATGTATCTTTCTCATATTGTACGGTATCACGTCATTCATGAATTCTCACACTATTGGCATATGGGCATAGTGATGCATTTTACACTAGCTATCTTGAAAGAAAATGAAGCATCTTATTTATTGTTGAAAGGATATTTGGGAAAATTTCTTTTTTTAACTTACTCATATTTTTGTAGCAACTTCGGTAACCGATTTGGGTTTTCACTGATATACGTGAAAGGCAGAACTATTTTCAGAAATTATTATTAAGCTGAGCATTCTATCTTTGAGTTACTTCTTTTATTACTTGCTTTACGTTATTATGGACTGTTGTTGGATATTGTTGTTGGACCCGAACTTTGTTCCAACTCGTCAATAGTTTCAACCTAAGGTTTGGTTTGTTACTTATTGAGTACATGGGGTCGGTTTTACTCATACTACACTTCTTCACCTTGCATGCAGATATTGGATACTGATAATGCGGAGACCGACGGGAGATGGATTTGAAGATGTAACTGCGTTTCGGTTGTAGTTGCCTCTTGTTCATGGTAGCTCTTCGCAGAAGCATACTGGGCAGTGCTGGCAGGAGCCGCAAATGCGGAATTTTGCACGCAGAAGCGATGACACTGATCTCAGAAGCGGAAGGAACCGCAGATGCGGAGGAACCTGCGCAGAAGCACGACTGGAGAAGCGGTCTTGGACTCCGCAGAAGCCATCACTGCTGGCCAAGGCTGTCTCGCTGATGCAAGCTTGTTACGCAGAAGAGATGGTCGCAGATGTGATCTAGTGTCCGCAAATGCGGAAACGCTGGGCAGAATGCCTTATATTCGAGGGTTCAACATTTTTATCCATTTTCGAATTTTGGAGCTTGGATGGGACGACCTTGGAGAGGAAATTTTCCATGCAACTTGGGGTAAGTGTTCTTGACTCCCTTGTGACTATATTTCATGAACTAATCTTTATTTTTGGTGTATGATTATCGAATCTTCAAGAGAAATCGAGGGAAATTTCTAAAGTTTCATAAAACGAAAGTTTGAGTTTTGAATACCGATTCGAAGTCGAATTTGAGTGAAATTAGTATGGTTGAACTCATAATTGGATGGGTTGTAAAATTTTGTGAGTTTCGTCGGATTTCGAGATGTGGGCCCCACTGTCGATTTTTCGAGCGGAGTTAGGAATATTTTTATAAATTGTTAAATTGCAAGCATTGGAGTTATTTTGATTAATTTGCACGTTGTTTGACTAGTTTCGAAACATTTGGCATGGAATTGTGGAGATACGAAGGCGTTCGGAGGTTGATACAAGCGGAATGGAATTTCCGAAGTATTGTTTAGCTTGCTCAGCATTGGATTCGTCTTGTTCAAGGTAAGTAGCTCTTGTAATCTTGGAGCTGAGGGTATGAACCCTGACTATATTTGTTATGTGTTTGGTGTTGAGGTGCTTGGTGACGGGCGTGCGGGTGTGCACCGTCTGAACTGTGACTCTGTTATTTCTATGGTACTATGTAGTTACCTGAACTTATCTGTAATCATGAAATCTCTACGTACTAGAGTTATCGAGCTGTGATTCATGTTAGAAATCATGTCTAGGCTACATGCTTATTCTGTTGGGACCCATTAAGGTCATTACTGCTGTTGAGTTATTTGCTTACGTTTCAATGTCGCACTCAGTCATATCCATTCATTGCATATAATATCTCAGTCTCTGTTGTTATTTATTGATACATTATATCATCATTTTGGGCTAGTTCATGTCATTGTGAGCCCGAGAGACTGGAGAGGTTGATGACTAAGTGAGGCCGAGGGCCTGATTGTGAGATATTGAAACTATAGCATGTGAGTTGTCCGTGCGAATTTTAGAGCTTGGGCTAAAGGAGCACCTCCGGAGTCTGCACATACCCCCAGTGAGAGCGGTTGATTTATATTAAGGGATGGATCTTCCCTCGACATGGATCTTGTCTGAAGCATTTATACCTGGGGATGGATCTTCCCCACGGGCTGGATTGGCCCTACTCAATACTGAGTGACTGATGGTCAGTTGATGTATATATTTTGGGATGGATCTTCCCTAAGCCGGATTGGCCATATACAGTACTGAGTGATTAAGCATGATGAGTTGAAAGTGTGAGACAGTGAGATTGAGTACTCTGAGAGTGTGAGTACATGAGTTAATCTCTGAGATGCATTGTATTAACATGCACACATGACATACAGGCATAGAGATGTATCTTTCTCATGTTGAACGGTATCACGTCATTCATGAATTCTCACACTTATTGGCATATGGGCATAGTGATGCATTTTATACTGGCTATCTTGAAAGAAAATGAAGCATCTTATTTATTGTTGAAAGGAGATTTTGGAAAATTTCGTTTTTAAACTTACCCATATTTTTGTGGCAACTTCGGTAAACAATTTGGGTTTTCACTGATATACTTGAACGGCAGTACTATTTTCAGAAATTATGATTAAGCTGAGCATTCTATCTTTGAGCATACTTGAACGTTATTGTGGACTGTTGTTGGATATTGTTGTTGGACCCGACCTTTGTTCCAACTCGTCAATACTTTCAACCTAAGGTTAGGTTTGTTACTTATTGAGTACATGGGGTCGGTTTTACTCATACTACACTTCTTCACCTTGCGTGCAGATATTGGATACTGATAATGCGGAGACCGGCAGGAGATGGATTTGAAGATGAAACTGCGTTTCGGTTGTAGTTGCCTCTTGTTCATGGTAGCCCTTCGTAGAAGCATACTGGGAAGTGCTGGCAGGAGCCGCAGATGCAGAATTTTGCGCGCAGAAGCGATGACTCTGATCGTAGAAGCGGAAGGAACCGCAGATGCAGAGGAACCAGTGCAGAAGCGCAACCGGAGAAGCGGTCTTGGACATCGCAAAAGCCATCACTGCTGGCCAAGGATGTCTCGCATATGCGAGTTTGTTACGCAGAAGAGATGGTCGCAGATGCGACCTAGTGTCCGCAAATGCGGAAACGCTGGGCAGAATGCCTTATATTCGAGAGTTCAACATTTTTATCCATTTTTAAATTTTGGAGCTCGGATGGGATGACCTTGGAGAGGAAATTTTCCATGCAACTTGGGGTAAGTTTTCTTGACTCCCTTGTGACTATATTTCATGAGCTAATCTTTATTTTTGGTGTATGATTATCGAATCTTCAAGAGAAATCGAGGGAAATTTCTAAAGTTTCATAAAACGAATTTTTGAATTTTGAATACCGATTCGGAGTCGAATTTGAGTGAAATTAGTATGGTTGAACTAATAATTGGATGGGTTGTAAAATTTTGTGAGTTTCGTCGGATTCCGAGATGTGGGCCCCACTGTCGATTTTTCAAGCAGAGTTAGGAATATTTTTATAAATTGTTAAATTGCAAGCATTGGAGTTATTTTGATTAATTTGAACGTTGTTTGACTAGTTTCAAAATATTTGGCATGGAATTGTGGAGATATGAAGGCGTATGGAGGTTTATACGTGCGGAATGGAATTTTCGAAGTATTGTTTAGCTTGCTCGGCATTGGATTCATCTTGTACAAGGTAAGTAGCTCTTGTAATCTTGGAGCTGAGGGTATGAACCCTGACTATATTTGTTATGTGTTTGGTGTTGAGGTGCTTGGTGACGGGCGTGCGGGTGTGCACCGTCTGAACTGTGACTCTGTTATTTCTGTGGTACTATGTAGTTACCTGAACTTATCTGTAATCATGAAATCTCTACGTACTAGATTTATCGAGCTGTGATTCATGTTAGAAATCATGTCTAGGCTACATGCTTATTCTGTTGGGACCCATTAAGGTCATTACTGCTGTTGAGTTATTTGCTTACGTTTCAATGTCGCACTCAGTCATATCCATTCATTGCATATAATATCTCAGTCTCTGTTGTTATTTGTTGATACATTATATCATCATTTTGGGCTAGTTCATGTCATTGTGAGCCCGAGAGACTGGAGAAGTTGATGACTAAGTGAGGCCGAGGGCCTGATTGTGAGATATTGAAACTATAGCATGTGAGTTGTCCGTGCGAATTTTAGAGCTTGGGCTAAAGGAGCACCTCCGGAGTCTGCACATACCCCCAGTGAGAGCGATTGATTTATATTAAGGGATGGATCTTCCCTCAACATGGATCTTGTCTAAGTGACTGATGGTCAGTTGATGTATATATTTCGGGATGGATCTTCCCTAGGCCGGATTGGCCATATACAGTACTGAGTGATTAAGCATGATGAGTTGAAAGTATGAGACAGTGAGATTGAGTACTCTGAGAGTGTGAGTACATGAGTTCATCTCTGAGATACATTGCATTAACATGCACACATGACATACAGGCATAGAGATGTATCTTTCTCATGTTGTACGGTATCACGTCATTCATGAATTCTCACACTTATTGGCATATGGGCATAGTGATGCATTTTACACTGGCTATCTTGAAAGAAAATGAAGCATCTTATTTATTGTTGAAAGGATATTTGGGAAAATTTCTTTTTTAAACTTACTCATATTTTTGTGGCAACTTCGGTAAACGATTTGGGTTTTCACTGATATACTTGAAAGGCAGAACTATTTTCAGAAATTATGATTAAGTTGAGCATTCTATCTTTGAGTTACTTCTTTTATTCCTTGCTTTACGTTATTATGGACTGTTGTTGGATATTGTTGTTGGACCCGACCTTTGTTCCAACTCGTCAATACTTTCAACCTAAGGTTAGGTTTGTTACTTATTGATTACATGGGGTCGGTTTTACTCATACTACACTTCTTCACCTTGCGTGCAGATATTGGATATTGATAATGCGGAGACCGACAGGAGATGGATTTGAAGATGTACCTGCGTTCCGGTCGTAGTTGCCTCTTATTCATGGTAGCCCTTTGCAGAAGCATACTGGGCAGTGCTGGCAGGAGCCGCAAATGCAGAATTTTATGCGCAGAAGCGATGACAGTGATCGCAGAAGCGGAAGGAACCGCAGATGCGGAGGAACCTGCACAGAAGCCTGACCGGAGAAGCGGTCTTGGACATCGCAGAAGCCATCACTGCTGGCCAAGGCTGTCTCGTAGATGCGAGCATGTTACACAGAAGAGATGGTAGCAGATGCGACCTAGTGTCCGCAAATGCGAAAACGCTGGGCAGAATGCCTTATATTCGAGGGTTCAACATTTTTATCCATTTTCGAATTTTGGAGCTCGGATGGGACGACCTTGGAGAGGAAATTTTCCATGCAACTTGGGGTAAGTGTTCTTGTCTCCCTTATGACTATATTTCATGAACTAATCTTTATTTTTGGTGTATGATTATCGAATCTTCAAGAGAAATCGAGGGAAATTTCTAAAGTTTCATAAAACAAATTTTTGAGTTTTAAATACCGATTCGGAGTCGAATTTGAGTGAAATTAGTATGGTTGAACTCATAATTGGATGGGTTGTAGAATTTTGTGAGTTTCGTCGGATTTCGAGATGTGGGCCCCAATGTCGATTTTTCGAGCGGAGTTAGGAATATTTTTATAAATTGTTAAATTGCAAGCATTGGAGTTATTTTGATTAATTTGCACGTTGTTTGACTTGTTTCGAAACATTTGGCATGGAATTGTGGAGATATGAAGGCGTTCGGAGGTTGATACGCGCGGAATGAAATTTCCGAAGTATTTTTTAGCTTGCTCAGCATTGGATTCGTCTTGTTCAAGGTAAGTAACTCTTCTAATCTGTGAGCTGAGGGTATGAACCCTGACTATATGTGTTATGTGACGCACATGCTTGGTGACGGGCGTGTGGGTGTGCACCGTGTGAACAGTGACTCTGTTATTTTTGTGGTACTATGTAGTTACCTGAACTTATCTGTAATCATGAAACCTCTACGTACTAGAGTTATCGAGCTGTGATTCATGTTAGAAATCATGTCTAGGCTACATGCTTATTCTGTTGGGACCCATTAAAGTCATTATTGCTATTGAGTTATTTGCTTACGTTTCAATGTCACACTCAGTCATATCCATTCATTGAATATAATATCTCAGTCTCTGTTGTTATTTATTGATACATTATATCATCATTTTGGGCTAGTTCATGTCATTGTGAGCCCGAGAGACTGGAGAGGTTGATGACTAAGTGAGGCCGAGGGCCTGATTATGAGATATTGAAACTGTAACATGTAAGTTGTCCGTGCAAATTTTAGAGCTTGGGCTAAAGGAGCACCTCCGGAGTCTGCACACATCCCCAGTGAGAGCGGTTGATTTATATTGAGGCACGGATCTTCCCTCGACATGGATCTTGTCTGAAGCATTTATACCTGGGGATGGATCTTCCCCACGGGCTGGATTGGCCCTACTCAATACTGAGTGACTGATGGTCAGTTGATGTATATATTCCGGGATGGATCTTCCCTAGGCCGGATTGGCCATATACAGTACTGAGTGATTAAGCATGATGAGTTGAAAGTGTGAGACAGTGAGATTGAGTACTCTGAGAGCGTGAGCACATGAGTTCATCTCTGAGATACATTACATTAACATGCACACATGACATACATGCATAGAGATGTATCTTTCTCATGTTGTACGGTATCACGTCATTCATGAATTCTCACACTTATTGGCATATGTGCATAGTGATGCATTTTACACTGGCTATCTTGAAAGAAAATGAAGCATCTTATTTATTGTTGAAAGGAGATTTGGGAAAATTTCTTTTTTAAACTTACTCATATTTTTGTGGCAACTTGCGTGCAGATATTGGATACTGATAATGCGGAGACCGACGGGAGATGGATTTGAAGATGTAACTGCGTTTCGGTTATAGTTGCCTCTTGTTCATGGTAGCCCTTCGTGGAAGCATACTGGGCAGTGCTGGCAGGAGCCGCAGATACGGAATTTTGCGCGCAGAAGCGATGACACTGATCGTAGAAGCGGAATGAACCGCAGATGCGGAGGAACCTGCGCAGAAGCGCAACCGGAGAAGCGGTCTTGGACATCGCAAAAGCCATCACTGCTGGCCAAGGCTGTCTCACATATGCGAGCTTGTTACGCAGAAGAGATGGTCGCAGATGCGACCTAGTGTCCGCAAATGCGGAAACGCTGGGCAGAATGCCTTATATTCGAGAGTTCAACATTTTTATCCATTTTTGAATTTTGGAGCTCGGATGGGATGACCTTGGAGAGGAAATTTTCCATGCAACTTAGGGTAAGTTTTCTTGACTCCCTTGTGACTATATTTCATGAGCTAATCTTTATTTTTGGTGTATGATTATCGAATCTTCAAGAGAAATCGAGGGAAATTTCTAAAGTTTCATAAAATGAATTTTTGAGTTTTGAATACTAATTCGGAGTCGAATTTGAGTGAAATTAGTATGGTTGAACTCATAATTTGATGGGTTGTAAAATTTTATGAGTTTCGTCGGATTACGAGATGTGGGCACCACTGTCGATTTTTCGAGCAGAGTTAGGAATATTTTTATAAATTGTTAAATTGCAAGCATTGGAGTTATTTTGATTAATTTGAACGTTGTTTGACTAGTTTCGAAACATTTGGCATGGAATTGTGGAGATATGAAGGCGTACGGAGGTTGATACGCGCGGAATGGAATTTCCGAAGTATTGTTTAGCTTGCTCGGCATTGGATTCATCTTGTTCAAGGTAAGTAGCTCTTCTAATCTTGGAGCTGAGGGTATGAACCTTGACTATATTTGTTATGTGTTTGGTGTTGAGGTGCTTGGTGACGGGCGTGTGGGTGTGCACCGTGTGAACTGTGACTCTGTTATTTCTGTGGTACTATGTAGTTACCTGAACTTATCTGTAATCATGAAATCTCTACGTACTAGAGTTATCGAGCTGTGATTCATGTTAGAAATCATGTCTAGGCTACATGCTTATTCTGTTGGGACCCATTAAGGTCATTACTGCTGTTGAGTTATTTGCTTACGTTTCAATGTCACACTCAGTCATATCCATTCATTGCATATAATATCTCAGTCTCTGTTGTTATTTATTGATACATTATATCATCATTTTGGGCTAGTTCATGTCATTGTGAGCCCGAGAGACTGGAGAGGTTGATGACTAAGTGAGGCCGAGGGCCTGATTGTGAGATATTGAAACTATAGCATGTGAGTTGTCCGTGTGAATTTTAGAGCTTGGGCTAAAGGAGCACCTCCGGAGTCTGCACACACCCCCAGTGAGAGCGGTTGATTTATATTGAGGGATGGATCTTCCCTCGACATGGATCTTGTCTGAAGCATTTATACCTGGGGATGGATCTTCCCCACGGGCTGGATTGGCCCTACTCAATACTTAGTGACTGATGGTCAGTTGATGTATATATTCCGGCATGGATCTTCCCTAGGCCGGATTGGCCATATACAGTACTGAGTGATTAAGCATGATGAGTTGAAAGTGTGAGACAGTGAGATTGAGTACTCTGAGAGTGTGAGTACATGAGTTCATCTCTGAGATACATTGCATTAACATGCACACATGACATACAGGCATAGAGATGTATCTTTCTCATGTTGTACGGTATCACGTCATTCATGAATTCTCACACTTATTGGCATATGGACATAGTGATGTATTTTACACTGGCTATCTTGAAAGAAAATGAAGCATCTTATTTATTGTTGAAAGGATATTTGGGAAAATTTCTTTTTTGAATTTACTCATATTTTTGTGGCAACTTCGGTAAACGATTTGGGTTTTCACTGATATACTTGAAAGGCAGAACTATTTTCAGAAATTATGATTAAGCTGAGCATTCTATCTTTGAGTTACTTCTTTTATTCCTTGCTTTATGTTATTATGGACTGTTGTTGGATATTATTGTTGGACCTGAACTTTGTTCCAACTCGTCAATAGTTTCAACCTAAGGTTAGGTTTGTTACTTATTGAGTACATGGGGTCGGTTTTACTCATACTACACTACTTCACCTTGCGTGCAGATATTGGATACTGATAATGCGGAGACCGACGGGAGATGGATTTGAAGATGTACCTGCGTTCCGGTTGCAGTTGCCTCTTGTTCATGGTAGCCTTAGATTATAAAGATCTGTTTATGTACATTTCAAACAGATGATGTGTTTATTTCATACTAGCTTTATGAATTCTAATCTTAGCATCTCATGATTTGTACAAGTCCTTAGGAGATGTATGAGATTTAGATATTTTCTTTTACTTAATTGTCTTGTTAAATTTCATTGGAATTGGATAATTGATAACTGGCTTACCTAGCGGGTTGGGTGCCATCACGACTAGTTGGATTTTGGGTCGTGACACTATCTCACTTCAGAATATAGCACTCAATCCAAAGATTTGCGAAAGGTTCACTCATCTCTCTCAAAAGAATATCGCAAGTACCTCTTTAAGTACCATAGGCTTGCCCCTCACATAAATCACCACTAATGTAAGTTGACTCTTTTTGAAATCATGTAGGGCTTTTTCGGAATGTAATTAAGGATTTTGGACTAAGGTTGGATATGCTATGATGGAACGAGTTCATCTTTCCTTAAGCTCTATTTTCTTTTCTCGGCTCATGCTTTGCCAATTCTTTGAGGCATTGCCTTTTCCTTAGGGGAACTAGAGAGACTTAACATCACTCTTTCTTGGTGATGATATTCATTTTCTCCTCTGTTGATTTCTCCATGCTTTGCATCATCACTTTTCTTTGAATCCCTTTCAACTCTTCAACTTATTCACTTTCCTTTTGCATTTTTCTTTTTGTTCTTTCTTTTCTTGCTTTGCCTTCTCTTCATTTCTTTTCTTTTTTGTTCCTTGATACCCTTTTCAAACTCCTCATCTCTCCTCCAAACATACGTTTTTAGCCAATTGTTTCACATGAGTGTTAAGGAAAGCTCAGGTGCCAAGAGAGGGTCACGACTCAACGGGTAAAGGCTTGTAACATAGTTATTAGATGAGAAAGGTTTTAGGCTCGAATGGGTTGACTAGGGATAACAACATTGGTTGGCAATGGACAATTTTAAGCGGTTCAAGTAGATCCTACAATCACTTCTCAAGACAAACAAAACTTAAAATTTCACCTAGAAACACATTCGGGGCAAGTTCTAGATCATTAGCATGGGTACTTGGACTTGCAACAACAACATATCACCTCTCACGCAGCTGGATTGTTAAAAAGGATAGATTCCATGGCCCACAGCGACCATATTCAAGATTGAAAATCACTATGGTTCGATTAAACCACTCGATGATAGCCTAAGTCAACACAAGAGTCACAAGGTCACTAACTAGAGCTATTTCTTTCCCAAAAAACCTTGTTTTTAACTATAAGCATGCCGTTAAGTGTGTTGGTACCAAGTGAAGCATGTTTGACTCTTCAAGTATGACTCAATTAGGTCTTTTTATTCATTACTACTACTATTATCACCTAAACACCAAAAACGGACTCAGTCCCTTAAGAAGGTTGTCACGCCATCAATCGTTGGGAAGAGCCACCCGATTCACACATAAACGACCTTTGGAAAGAACCATGGCATTAAGAAAACCAAAGGCTTATTATCCACTAAGACATAAAAAAGAAGCTATTAAATCAAAAAGAAGCTATTAATTCAAAAAGAAGACAAACATAAAGATAAATAAGCTTTAAAACAAAACAACTATTGAAAGTTAAACGAATATACATAATGAGAGATAAGAGGGAATATATACATAATGAGAAATAGGAAGAAAATAGTAATAAGTTAATTATAGGCCAAATGTCTCATAGTTATCAAAATACAGAATCATCAGAATGTGTCAAAGAAAATCCACCCCCCCCCCCCCCCGAATACAAATAAGCATTGTCCCCAATGCTTACCAAATAAGAGTAAGAGAAGGGTGAGAGTGAAGAAAACTCCAAATGGCTATGTGGCCATCTCTGTGATCCTAGCAGTGGCACCGACCTCAGCGTCATCCAATTGGATCGCATTATCCTTAAGTCCAGGAGTGGCTGAGTTGGTGAACATCTGACGGACTGCCTCAGCAGTGCCAGCAGCAGTGTCTAGCTCCTCAGACTGGCCAGTTGGTGCTATAGGTGTTGTAGGAGTTGGGCCTAGGTGTTGTGGGTCCATCAACATGTCAAATGGAATGTCTTCGGCTCCTGCAGGCTTTGTAACCTGGCTCCGAAGCTCGTCCATGGACTTCTTAGATGCCTGCCGCTTTCTTCTTTACCTTTTTACCAAACTCTTTGATCACTGCCCCATGCTGCACTAAAGTGGCCATGATCGTGTTTTGATTTTCCAGGAGCTTCTTCAAAGTTTCATCAATTGTGGGGGGAATATAGGGTGCCGGAGAGGATGACTGTGCTGCAACATGACTGGATATGTCAGTCAGCTTTGTAGTAGTTGTCTGCATCCAGTTGTTGAGGCTTGCCAGTGTCTGGGAGACTCACAGCGCAGAGAGTGGAGCAGATGGCATAAGTACCTGCTTTAAAGCCGAGGTGGGCGGAACTGAGGGTGAAGGTGGAAGCATGGCAGTTGCACTGGTAGAAGGCTCTGCTGAAGTGGATGGCATATCAGCTGTCTTTGTACCCACCACCGATGGCTTATCAAACTGGCCTACGGTGGTAGTCGGCTGACCCTTTCTCTTTGGGTTGTGTGCATCTATTAGAGAATACCAAGAGAAGGGCTTCTTCACCCGAACCTTCGTGTCATAATCTTTGGGCTCTACCCGTGCATCCATAAGATACTCATTGATGGTGATGGGATACGGGTAGGAAGTATCAGCCTGCCGGGCGACCACTGACATGTTGTCCGACATCACGGAACCCACACTGATCGGGTACCCGTCCATAATAGAGGCGACTAGAACTGCCCGTGGAATAGGTAAGTTTGTCTTGTTCTGGAACGGGTCTAGTCTGCTGCATACGAAGGTCTGCCATCCCTTCACCTCAAAATTTAGGGTGTTCTGCTAAATAGGAACCCCTACAGTGATCCATGGAGGTGGTGGCCCTGGGGCTACAAGAAGCTCAGCTAGCCATGGGAGAGCTGCATCACCTATCGCCAGCTTCTCCAAATACCGTGCCAGCTCAACGTCCTCAAACCCCAAGTAGGAGTTCAGTGTGTGTTGATCGAATCGCACCTTCAGATTTCTCACTTTTGTAACTTTGGTCCCTTTCTTTATGTGTGCCACATTGGCATAGAACTCCCTGACCAAATACTCCATGGCGTCCACAACTGACTGGGTGAACCACATCCACCCCTTTCTCTCTCGGAACTGTCTCAATACTTTTGGATTTTACTTGTCAAGATCTTTTAGCTGGAACTGTCGCTCAAGAGTGAGTGATCTTACCGGCCACCACCCACAGAAGCTGGTGAAGGCAGTTAGACTCACAAAATGGTCCTCCCAGACCTCTTTCTTATTCGACCTCTCAAGGCCAGCAACTGTAGTATCACCCCATCGGCCATCGTACAGAATATCGTCAACAGTAGCTGATGGTGCCTCAGGGACAGGTGTAGAAGAGGGCCTAAAGCCTGACTTGCACTCTCCAAACCCTCGAAAGTGCTATGTGAGGAGGAAGGCTCATCCCTGCGTTGATACCTTCCCTGTGGCTGTTGTGGCTATGAATGGACTGCAGGCTTCTCTTGCACTGAGTCGCCCTCCGATGCTTCCCGAGATGGTGCATATGAACTAGATTCGGAGGGCTCGGGCTATCTTCCTCGACCTGCTGTAGCTTTCTTGGTGATTATCTTCTGGAGGGCGAGGGGTAAAGTGCTTTTGCCTCGACCTTTGGAAGGTTCACCCTCCCCTTTGAAGTGTCACCGTGGCCACGAAATCTAACCATTTTTTGTAACAAGCGACAACATCAGTCAGTTGTAGTTCAATTACAAACAGACAGTAAAACACAGTTAAGAATATATTTATAGGGTGAGGAAGTGTGTTCCGCACAATTACAAGTGCGGCCGCAGACTGGGTTGTGCGTACCGCACAATTTGATCTTGCGGCCGGAGAAATGGAACTGCAGTCCACACAATTTTGAGTGCGACCGTAGAATTGAAGTGCGGTTTGCACAATTATGTTTGCGGTCGCACATTAGATTTCCCAAAAGTGCCAACTCTCTAATGACAGGTATTGGTCTATTCTGCAGCCGCAGATTCAGCCTCTCATACAGTACCATATTCTTGACTTCTGCGGACCGCACAATTGCTTGTGCGGCTGCGGGTTTCAAACCAAAGTTGATCAGACTCCTATGGTTAACAAAAACTTTCAAAAATTGACATGGTATTAACAATTAAGCATGCGAATCAATTTACCCAATTCCCATAAAATCAATTAGTAGTTGACCCAACACAGATTAAATCCCACATGGTAGTAAAATTGAAATCTATTGACAAATGGCCTAAAACTACCTAACAAATTATAAATTTAACTAAAAGTTGAAAATTTCTATGAGAAATTAAGCATACCAGATATGAAGGAGTGCAACTAAGTGATCACAGATGTAGATGGAGTGTGGCAGATGATTTCAAAGTGTTAGAGTTTAGAGAGTTCAGAAAGGGAAAAAATTCGTACGGTATCTCAAGGCTACTATTTATACTTAGATAGGTTGACTTGAGGAACAAAGGAGGAGTGCGGCCGCAGAATTCCTTCTGCGGTCCATACTCTGTTACCTGAAGGCTCAAAAGCCTTTATTGATCTGCGGTCCGCACAATTTGGGGTGCGACCGTAGATTTTGACTGCGGGCCACAAAATTTGTTGTACGGCCGCATATTGGTAATTTCTCTAACAGACCAAACTTCATAGAGTTTGCAATTTCCCATCACAATTTCTTGCGGTCTGCACAAGAATTGTGCGATCGCAGTTCCCTTCTGCTATAGCATTCAAAATTGTGCGGTCCGCACTTTTTCCACACTTAGCAAATTTTTTGAGCACAGTACCTATAAAGCACACTCTTTCCTGCAACACACTTCAAATCCAGTTAGCACAAAAATAACACATATTTATGAAAGAAGAAAAGAAAAAGAAAACAAAAACATGGGTTGCATCCCAAGAAGTGCCTGATTTAACATCACGGCACAATGCAGATTACCATCACTGCAAATGAATAACTGCCATCACATGGCCATTATCAGCGTGTCCCAAATAATGCTGCACTCGGTGACCATTGACTCGGAATACCTCATCATTTTTGTTCTTCAAGTCCAATGCACTAAAAGATGTCACACCCACAATTTCAAAGGGACCACTCCATTTGGATTTCAGCTTTCCGAGAAACATCTTCAATCTTGAGTTGAACAACAAAACAAGATCGCTCACCTTGAACTCCTTATTTCGGATGTGTTTGTCATGGAGGTATTTCATTCTCTCTTTGTACAAGGACGAACTTGCATATGCATGGTATCGGAACTTATCCAATTCATTCAAATGTGTAACCCGCAAGTTAGCGGTTGCATCCCAATCAAGATTCAACTTCTTTAAAGCCCACATGGCTTTGTGCGCAAGTTCCACCAAAAGATGACACGCTTTTCCAAACACCAACCGGTATGGAGACATCTCGATAGGAGTTTTGAAAGCAGTCCGATAAGCCCACGGTGCATCATCAAGCTTCTTTGACCAATCCGTTCGGTTAGCATTCACTGTTTTGGACAAGATACTCTTTATCTCTCGATTGGAGACTTCCACTTGACCGCTAGCTTGAGGATGATAGGGAGTCATGACTTTATAAGTGACAACATACTTTCTAAACAAAGTGTCAAAAGCCTTGTTGCAAAATGCGACCCCCCATCGCTTATGATAGCCCGCGGAGTACCAAATCTTGTGAAAATATTCTTCTTCAAGAATGCCACCACACTCCTCGCTTCATTGTTGGGTAGAGCAACGGCCTCAACCCATTTAGACACTTAATCAACCGCGACCAAGATGTAGGTGTTTCCACAAGAACTCATAAAAGGACCCATGAAGTCAATACCCCACACATCAAATATATCGATCTCCAAAATGGTATTGAGAGGCATGTCATTCTTCTTTGAGATTCCACCAGCCCGTTGGAATTCATCACATCTTTTCACCATATCACTTGCATCTTTGTAGAGAGTGGGCCAATAGAAACCACAACTTAGCACTTTAGCCGTCGTTCTTGCTCCGTCATGGTGACCACCATAAGGCGAAGAATGGCAAGCCTCAAGAATAACATTTTGCTCTACATCCGGTACACATCTTCTAATTACCCCATCCATGCATATCCGGAAGAGGGAAGGCTCATCCCAATAATAATCTTGACAATCCCGTTTGAGCTTCTTCCTTTGATTTGAAGAGAACTCATCTGGGATGATTCCACACACAAGAAAGTTTGCTAGATCGGAGAACCATGGCACCTCCTTCATTGAAATGGCCAAGAGTTGCCTATCAGGGAATGAGTCATTGATCTCAAGGCCATCATGCGGCCTCCCCTCCTCCTCCAAACTAGACAAGTGGTCCGCCACTTGATTTTCACTCCCTTTCCGATCTTGAATAGCACACATCTCATCAACCTAACTTTTGAATCTTTTTTGCTCATAAGATAACGAAGTTCCGCATGATCCGTATGAACAATAACCTTTGCATCCATCAAGTACGGGCGAAACTTCTTAATAGAAAATACAATGGCAAGGAGCTCTTTTTCGATAACAATGTAATTGGCTTGGGCATCATTCATGGTCTTACTAGCATAGTAGACCGGATGAAAAATCTTGTTGATACATTGCCCCAAAATTGCTCCAACCGCTACATCACACATGAGCTCAAATGGAATACTCCAATTAGGAGCAGTTATAATGGGAGTAGTTGTCAACTTGAACTTTAGCAATTCAAAGGCACTCATGCAATCATCATTGAAGTGAAATTTAGCATCTTTCTCCAAAATATTGCACAAGGGGTTCACCACTTTGGAAAACTCCTTTATGAAGCGCTGGTAGAACCCCGTGTAATCGAAGAAACTTCTCATGACTTTCACAGATGTTGGAGGTAGAAGTTTAGAAATCACATCTATCTTCGCCTTGTCGACCTCAATGCCCTTCTTTGAAATTTTGTGGCCAAGGAGAATGCCCTCCTCGACCATGAAATGACATGTCTCCCAATTCAACACCAAGTTCGTTTTTTCACACTTTGTCAATACTTTATCCAAATTTGCCAAGCAATCATCAAAGGAATCCCCGACTACCAAAAATTCATCCATGAAGACTTTAAGGTAGTACTCTACCATATCCGTAAAGATCGCCATCATACACCGTTGAAAAGTTGTCGGTGCATTGCATAAGCCAAATGGCATCCGCTTGAAAGCGAAAGTGCCATAGGGACAAGTGAAAGTTATTTTCTCTTGATCTTCCGGGGCAATAAGTATTTAATTGTAGCCCAAATATCCATCTAGAAAGCAATAGAAAGCACGACCGGCCAACCTATCAAGAATTTGGTCAATAAATGGGAGTGGGAAATGGTCTTTCCTTGTGACTTTGTTTAGCTTCCGATAGTCCATATACACTCTCCACCTGGTCACCGTTCTTGTGGGAATAAACTCATTCTTGTCATTGGTGACCATAGTTATGCCCCCCTTCTTCGGAACACATTGCACCGGAGGAGTCCGCGAACTGTCGGAAATGGGGTAGACAACTCCGGCATCTAACCACTTAATGATCTCCTTTTTTACCACGTCTTACATGGCTTCATTGAGTATCCTTTGATGTTCAGTGGAGGGCTTGGCCTCTTCCTCCAAGTTAATCTTATGCATGCAAAATGCAGGTCTTATTACCCGAATATCCACCAAAGTCCACCCAATAGTTTTCTTCCTCTTGTGGAGCACTGCCAATGTAGAGTCAACCTACATGTTAGTCAAACAAGAGGAAAGAATAACCGGTAAAGTAGAGCAAGGGCCAAGGAATTCATACCTGAGATGTGGAGGTAATGGCTTCAACTCCAATATAGGAGGCTCTTCCATTGAAGGCTTTGTAGGAGTAGTTTTTCTATTCTCAAGATCCAAGGAAAGTTTCCGGGGTGCATAGTTGTACGACCCCATTCCTTGCAAAGAGTTAACATATTCCATGAAGCCATCCATCTCGTCATCATCAAAATTGAGCAAACGGCCTCCAACATATCACCAACATTAATCATGGCACTTGTATCATCAATAATCACATCGGTCACCAAGTCCACGAAAGAACAAACTTCATTGCTATTCGGTTTCCTCATAGATTTGCACACATGGAACACCACATTTTCATCACCCACCCGGAAAGTGAGTTTTCCGACTTCCACATTAGCAAGAGCATTCCCTGTAGCAAGTAAAGGTCTACCAAGAATAATTGGAACCTCATAGTCCACTTCACAATCAAGAATAACAAAATCCGTCGGGAGAATGAACTTGTCAACTCGAACCAATACATATTCAATCACCTATAATGGTCTCTTCATTATACGATCGACCATTTGTAATCTCATTGATGTGGGTCTTGGTTGCCCAATTCCCAATGTCTTAACAACTAAATAGGGCATCAAATTGATACTTTCCCCAAGATCACAAAGAGCTTTTGTAAACTCGGCACTTCCAATGGTACAAGGAATTGTGAAAGCACTGGGATCTTCTAACTTAGGATCCATCGAATGCACAATTGCACTCACTTGATGAATGACTTTGATAGTTTTAAAATTCATCGACCGCTTCTTTATCACCAAGTCCTTCATAAATTTGGCATAACCGGGCATTTACTCTAAGGCTTCAACTAATTGCATATATATCGAGAGAATCTTCATCATATCAATGAACGTTTTGAATTGATTCTGGGCAAGCCTTTGAGGATAGGGAGGAGGTGGCATAGGCAATGTTGCCTTAGCCTTTTGCACTGCCGGTTCTGGTATGTCAATCACATGACCCCTAGACGGGTTCACATCCTCTTGAATCTCTTCTACCATATCATTAATATCAATCCGCACTTTATCATTTGCTTGCACATCATTCTTCGGGATCTCCCCTTCTTCTACCACTTGCTCATCATCTACAAGTTGCCTTTGACTTGAGGTAGGTGCATTCCCACCTCTTCCACTTCTTTTAGTAACGGCCATGGCATGTCCCGTATTGTTCCCACCCTTCGGGTTCACCACCGTATCACTTGGTAGTACCCCCTTAGGATGAGAATTTAATGCTTGAGAGAGTTGACCCATTTGCACCTCTAGATTGCGGATCGATGTGTTGTGTGAAGCAAGTTGGGCATCGGAATCGGTATTCTTGTCCATCATTTGTTTGAACATGTTCTCAATACAGCCCATTTCATTGTTGGATGAACTAGGAGCGTGAGAAGGATAAGGGGGTGGGTTACTCAGTTCTTGAAACATTGGGGGCCTTTGAAAACCCGACCCCTGATTTCCTTGATTGTTGTTCCACCCGCCTTGGTTGTTGCCTCCCCAATTGCCTTGGTTATTATTGTTATGCCAATTCCCTTGGTTGTTGCTTCCACTCCAATTGCCTTGATTGTTCCCACCACTCCAATTACTTTGATTTTGAGAATTCCAATTGCCTTGAGTGTTTGAAGCTCTCCACTGTTGTTGACTAGGGCCTTGGAAGTTGTTTCTTTGCCCTTGAAAATTGTTTACATATTGGGACTCTTCTTCTTGATCATTGTAAGAATCACCTTGATCAAATCCACTATCATCTTGCACAAAATTGTCCATTCTTTGTTGCACTTGTGGACTACTTGTTTTTCGCTTGTTCACCATCATATTGACTTGACTCCCTGTATAGCATTGACTTGCCTCAGGTTTTTCACTTGTTGAAGTTGAGACTTTGACAATTGGTTCATGGTGGTTGTCAACTCGGCTATGGCTTGTCCATGGTCATGTAACTCTTTATGAAGAAGAATCACATTGGTGTCACCTTGTGGAACATTGGCTCTAGATTGCCACACCGATGATGTATCCGCCATCTCATCAAAAATATCACATGCCTCCGCATAAGCATAGTCATGAAGTTCCCACCTGCAAGTTGATTCACTACACATTGGTTGGTGGTATTGATCCTCCGATAGAAAGTTTGTTGAATCATACTCTCTGTTATATCATTGTTAGGGCACACTCTTTCACCATTGTTCTATACCTTTCCCTTATCTCATGTAGTGGTTCATTAGGCTCTTGGTTGAATGCTAGAATTTCATCCCGAAGAATAGCCATGTGCTCGGGAGAGAAAGTACTTAGAAATAAATTTCTCTGCTAGTTGATCCCAAGTATAAATGGAATGATTTGGAAAACATTCCAACCAATCTAAAGCTTTACCCCATAGAGAGAAGGGAAAAAGCCTTAGCCTCAAAGCATCGTCGGAGACATTTATTTGTTTGTTCCCCCAACACGTATCAATGAACCCCTTCAAGTGTTTATATGCATTTTGACCCGATGCACCGATGAAGAACCCTCGTTGCTCGAGAAAAGTGAGCATCACGTTGGTTATTTGAAAGTTGCTCATCCTAATACGGGGTGGGACTATAGCACTTGCATACCTTTCATTCGGCAACACGCGGTGTGGAGCCGCTCGTGGTAGAGGTAGGGGTGGAGCGGGTACATTGTCTTGAGGCGGTCAGCCTCGTCTATTGGTTTGGGCTTCAAGAGGGACCTCATCCATTTGATCATCCTCAACGTCCACATCCCCCAAGGATATGTTTCCGAGCTCGTTGATTGCCATGAGTGCACCTACAATACTCACATGTTAGTAACAAGGAAGGAAAAGAAGATATCCTAAAACACACCTAAATATATAGCTAACACCGTTTTATTTTTAGCTCCCAGGCAACGGTGCCAAAAATTGATCTCGTCTAATTTTACTCCTCAATTCGAGGTTATGAACACGGTCGATGCAATAATAATACCCAATAAGAGTCGGGGTCGAGTTCCGCAGGGAGCTATAAGATTGGGAGTTTGTAGTATATATCGTAGCGTGTGAGTTTGTATATCTAAATTTGCACTTTCGCAAATTGGGTTGTTTTAAAGTCTAATTTAAACTACAATTGCAATTTAAGAAATAGAACGATGAAATTGTTTTTGTTGTTTTTCAAATGTTGTAAAAATCCTAGGGCTATGACCTTCGCCTAGGTGTTTGCTTAATGGGTTATAAACATTAAAGCTTGTTTTATTAGTCGGGGTGTATTATAGCTATCAACACTCGGTTACCCACTCAATACCTCTCGGTCAGCGAGTGATTTTGCCCAATTTGGCTTTGTCAAATCCAAATGGGTATTGACCAAAACGGTTGATAAAAAGCTCAAGTCGGGTTTTACTATCTCTAGGTCCAACCCTTTAATTGGGCTTATCAATTTCTCGATTGACCCGATTTCTTGTTAGCCAAGTTTTCCTAGACTAAGAGGGTGTTTGGCTAAGCTTATAAGCTGGTCAAACTGGCTTATAAGCACCTTTTGGCTTATCTACGCGTTTGGTAAACACTCAAAGTGCTTATAAGTCAAGTGCTTATAAGCTAAAATCAGCCATAAGTCATAAGCCGGTCACCCCCAACTTATGGCTTTTCAACTTATAAGCACTTTTAGTTTGACCAACACTTTTACTAGTTTATCCTTAATAATAATTTCTAATTCACAAAATACTTTTCCCAAAATAAATTTCTTAACTTTCTCTTCATTCCATATTCGTTATTAATTCTTTTCTTTACAAAAAAATTTTTAATTTATAATCTTTTGAAAAAGATTCAAGGGTATTTTAGTCATTTTAACAAAAGAATAGCTTATCAGCATTTTTAATCAAACACATCAACTGCTTATTATCAGTTTCAGCACTTTTATCCAAACACGTAAATGCTTATTTTAAAAATCAGTTTCAGCATTTAAAAAAAACTTTTCAGCACTACAAGCTTATCAGCTATTTACAATCAGCTAATCCAAATGGGCTCCAAGTCTCTCTTTCTCAAGTAGAGACCAACTCAAATAGGCATGAACTAATGTTTGTAATCATTAATTCTAAAAATAAAATCAAGAATAAGGCTAAATAATAAACACCCAACCATAAACAAGCAATAAATCAAACACCCATTAAGTTTACACACTATGGTTGGGTCACAAACCTAGTGAAAATCTAGATACTCGTTCTTACATTGGAAGAAAAAGAATAAGAAACGATAATTAAACCCATATTGCTAATTAAAATAATAAAATCAATGTTCAATTCGCTTAAAATAGCAAAACTACTAAAAAGAGTAAAAGAAACCGTCTATTGTAGCAGCTGATGTCAAAAGTTGACCTAAAAAGGTTAAACTATTCTATTTATACAGGACGGGAAATTTCGGACAAAAATGACCTTTCGGAGGTTATGCGGCCGCACAATTCCATGTGCGGTTCGCGCTTTTCTTCAGCTTGACAGGATTGGAAATCTGCGGCCGCATAATTCTGAATCGCGACCGCACTGCAATTTTGACTGAGTGTTTGTAACATCTTGGTATTTGATTTGGACGGTGGAGATCGGATTTAGAGGCCCATAGCATCTGATTTAGAGCCCCGAACAGCAGCTCCAGTTTTGTAACTTCTCCTCTTTCTTCAGTTGTTTTGTCATTGCTCCTGTTGCTATTGTTAGTCCATGTTTGGAACTTGTTATGTACATAATATGGAGAACTTTTTTAACCCTCTTATTGTTATAGTGGATCTTTGTAATCCCATAATTTTTTACCTTCAATTTAAAGGGTTTTCCACGTTAAAATTTGGTGTTCTTTATCTTCTAATATGAGCAAGATGGTATGTTTAAATGGAAGAAATTATAATGTTTGGAGAAGCAAGATGAAAGATTTATTGTTCTTGAAGAAGATGCATCTACTCGTTTTTGCAGCTCATAAACCCGCTGATGAAGATTGGGATTTCGAGCACCAACAAGTATGTGGATATATATGACAATGGGTTGAAGATAATGTTCGCAACCATATTGTGAATGAGACACATGCGAGATCATTGTGGGAAAAGCTAGAGAAGGATGGTCCCCTATGCATTTCATTTTTTCCTTTTATGCTTCAAAAACTGAGAACAACAAGTTGTTCCTGCTAAAGCAATTGATGACCTCTAAATACAAGGAAGGCAGCCCTATCCCTGATCACATAAATAATTTTCAGGGCATCTCATTGATCAGCTGTCTGGAATGGGAGTTAATTTTGATGATGAAATACAAGGACTTTGTTTCTTAATACTCTGCCAGACTCTTGGGAAACTATTCGTGTTTCTTTGACAAATTCAGCTCTTGGAGGTAAGGTGACCATGGAATATACCAAGAGTGGTGTGTTGAATGAGGAAGTAAGGAGAAAATCTCAGAGTTTGTCCTCACAAGTAGATATCTTGGTTACAGAAGACCGGGGGAGAGATAGAACAAGGGGTTCGAGCAATAGAGGTAAAAGTAAAAGTAAGTCAAGGTCCAAATACCATAATATTACATGCAACCAATGTGGCAAGAAAGGACATATCAAAAGGTTTTTCCACAAGTTGAAGCAAGACATCAGAGAAGGAAAGAAAGTTAAAAATAACGAGAACAATGTTGTTGCTATTGTTCAAGATAACCTTCTTTTGCTTATGATTAAAACGTCATCAATTTGGTGTCCCATGAGACGGGCTGGATAGTAGATTCTGGAGCTACCTCACATGTCACAGCAAGAAAAGACTTTTCTCATCTTATACTCATGTTGATTCTGCAGTGTTAAAGATGGGCAATGCCAGTGAAGTTAAGGTGTTTGGTGTTGGCATAGTTTGTTTGAAAACTATTAATGGTTTAATGTTAGTTTTTCTAGATGTCAAGCATGCTCCAGTGTTTCCTTTCAATTTGATCTCTGCAAGAAGATGAGACGATGAAGGTTACCATAATGCCCTCTTTAATGGCCAATGGAAGCTCACCAAAGGTTCATTAGTAGTGGCTAGAGAAGTCAAGTCTTCTCAATTATATGTGACACAGGACTCTATTCTTAATAACTCCATAAATCTGGTGGAAAGTGATACTTTATCAGAATTGTGGCACAGAAGATTGAGTCATATGAGCGAGAGGGGGATTACGTATTTGGCTAAGAAAAGTTTACTTTCAAGAGTGAAACAAGCAAAGCTAAAAAGGTGTATCCATTGTTTAGCTGGCAAACAAAAAAGAGTTTCTTTTCATAGCCATCCTCTTTCAAGAAAGTCTGATTTATTGGAGCTAGTACACTCTGATTTGTGTAGTCCTTTTAAAGTAAAGTCAAAAGGTGGTGCACTTTACTTTGTGACCTTCATTGATGATCATTCTCGTAAGCTCTGGGTGTATCCTTTGAAATCTAAAGATCAAGCACTTTGTGTGTTTAAGGAATTTCAGGCCTTAGCTGAGAGATAGACGGGGAAGAAATTAAAATATATTCGCACTAACAATGGTGGTGAATATTGTGGTCCCTTTTATAACTATTTCAAGGAACAAGGAATTTGTCATCAGAAAACTCCCCCCAAGACGCCTCAATTGAATGGTTTGGCAGAGAGGATGAATAGAACTCTAGCTGAGAGAGTTAGATGCTTGCTTTCAGAGGCTAAACTTCCAAATACATTTTGGGCGGAAGCACTTAACACTGCTGCATATGTTATCAATTTGCCCCTGTTATTGCTTTGGATGGTGATGTCCCAGACACAGTTTGATTTGCCAAAGATATTTCTTATGATTACTTGAGAGTTTTTGGGTGTAAAGCTTGTGTGCATGTTCCTAAAGATGAGAGATCGAAACTAGATGTCAAAACTAAGCAGTGCATCTTTATCGGTTATGGTCAAGATGAGTTCGGATATCGTTTTTATGATCCAGTTTATAATAAACTTATTAGAAGTCGTGATGCAATATTCTTTGAAGACCAGACTATTGAAGATATTAACAAAGCTCTCCTTGTAATGGATGACACCTGTTAATTTCGGTCCTAACAAGTAGTATTAGAGCGAGGTTCAAGACAAGTTCATCTTGTCGGGTTTAGTTCTGGCCGCAACCTATATGGGGTTTGAAAGTCTTGTTTAGGGAGAGAACTTTACGGCACAAGTATAGTGTGTCACTTGTGTTTGCCTCTTCGTGAGGTTGTTCTCTCGATATTTTGTACTCTCTTTAATATAGTGGATTGCTTATCTCCGCCGTGGACGTAAGTCAATTGACCGAACCACGTTAAATGTTTGTTTCTCTTTTGGTATATTTTTCGTTTGTTGTATGATTTATCGTCGTTCAAAATTTGCTTACTAGCTTCCGCATGACACCTGATTTTTTGCATTCATAACAAGAAATAGCCGAAGAGCCAACTTTATATTCATTGCAACTAATTTATCACACCAGATCACTATCATCTTATTGGCATTTTGTTCCCATTTTAATGACATTTAAATAATAGGACCAACAAATCATGCATCATAAGAATACGCACAGAGATATGATTGAATTTTGGAAAATAAAAATAGCTCGCATAACATTGGGACCAGGATGAGCTTAAATTATGAATTGATAATCGACCCAAAACTCCCATGGAACTAAAACGTAATAGTTTATCATTGTTGCAACAATCGCTCGTATAATTTCATAAAGCATCAAAGATTTTTAGTACCATATTGTTGATTATCATATACAACTTGCTCGATCCTGCACTAATATGATCACAGAAAGAATAGCTAAAAATAGATCATTCAATCTCAACGATCCAGTTCCTTTCATCGGCGATAACACCTCTTTGAATCCCTACTAATCTCGAATAAAATTGCTTGCACGTTAGATCTGAGCTTATTTTATACTCAATCCTGCACCAGCAAAAACACAAGTATCAAATCTTTCAATATTGAGAAGGAATGTGAAAAAAGGTGGCAATCAAGTAACAATAACATTTGATCCCTTTATATTTGAACTAAAAAATTCCGAAAGATCCGAGAAAACAGTCTTCGGCGCTGACTAAACATCATTGAACTGGTATCTTTACAAAAATAGCCGGTTGGATTCTCTGTTTACTTTTTCAAGGCGATATACATAGATTATATGCCGATTATACACGATTATACATATATTATATGTAGATTATACATCTGTTTGCTATTTTTAGTTTAAGTGATTGGGTGGGTAACTATTTATATTAATTCGTCAAAGGACATGTTTTCTTATTTGTCTATTGAAATGCATGTGAGTATTTTGGTTGTTCATAAATGGATGAACGACCACTTTTTAACCCCTACAAAAATTCAAAAATAGTCACTGTCATAGAGTTTCAAATTCAACAGGTGAAACTCTAGGATATTGTCACGAAGTTTCACCCGTTTACTTTTTTAATTCCATATATGACAATTTAATTATAGGGCTGAAAAGTGGTTAGTCCTGATTTGTTAATGAAGAATTTTACCTTTGGCCTTTGTAAGTAATACTTCCCACAGGAGCAACACCAACTGCAGTTCCCGTACAGAATACTTCATTAGCAGTAATTAATTCATCAGCTTCAATTAAACGTTCTTCAACGGTGTAACCTAGATCAAGTGCAATTTCCATAATGCTTTTTCGAGTCACCCCTTCAAGAATAGTTCCTTTGGCGATTGGAGTTGAAACTACATTTCCCTTAACAAGGAAAATATTACAAGAAGAGACCTCTTCAATATATTTTTTATTTACTGCGTCAAGATATAGTACATCTGAATATCCTTTCTCCTTTGCATTCTTCATCGCTTTTAATACCTACATTAAAAATCCATACAACTTTAATTTGAGTACTTATTTACATCGACGATTTTAACATCATAATTAGTAAGTACTCCTATTTATTGATATGTATTCAAGAAAAAGAAGGGATGCATATTTACAGGAGCATAGTTAGTAATGCTTTTCACTCCACCAGCTCCACCACGCGAGGCACGATGAACGTCTTCCTCTACATACAAGTTCAATGGCGCTGTTCCTTGCTACAATTGCAATGCATTCAATAAAAATTTTACTTAATGAAATTAAATAGTAGTATATGCAATACTCTGAGGTCTTATACTTTATAAAGAGATACTAGTAGTATATATGTCTAAAAGTTTAATACAATCACCTGAAAGTCAACTGTATTAATTGATTTTAAATGAACTCACCTTGAAATAATTACCCACAGGGCAGGCATAGACAAGGAAAGTGTACTCAGGTGCTGGAGCCAAACCCAAAATAGGTCCACTCCCTATTAACAGAGGCCTTATATAAAGAGACCCTTTTCCAGGAGGAGGAATCTGCACATTTTCAATTAGTACAAATTAAAATTAATACTCCAACGTAACCAAATGAGATAATCAATAATTCCAAACACTAAAAGGGACAGGTTCTGCTATAAATAACAACTAATAATTACCCAACGCTTGTTGGCGAGAGCTGTTTGCTTAACAGCATCGACAAATTGATCAGTGGTAGGGGAAGCCATGCACATTCTTTCTGCACCAAACTGCATTCTGATTGCATTCTGATGAGGGCGAAATAGAAATATCCGCCCGTCCTCTCTTCTATACGCTTTTGTACCTTCAAACAAACCCTGTTTGGACAAAAATACTTGTGAGATTACTTTTCAAATGATTTGGCTGTGTTAAACTTTTGGCCAAATTTTAAATAATTTACTTGTCCATAGTTCAATACACCAGCAGAGGGGCTTAATTGGATATTCCCATAACGATTAAGCTGTCCTTGTCTAAAAGTTCCGTCTTCAGAGCTCTTTGTTACGTACATGTAATCAGTTTGCATCAAATGGAATCCAAGATTATCCCAGTCAATATCCGCAGATTCGTCATCACTGAAATCACATCAACGAATTAATTTTGTAGAATTCAAATGTTGCTAACTCTGTTTTGAGTTGACTGATTAATTTTTTGCCAAAGTGAGAAAAATTCTAAGACTCATTCTAAGATATTGAGTTGCTGATATATATCAACTGTAATTTACCTGTAAAATACAGGCTGTGTAGCAGCCTGAGCTGTATAGTATCTTGCTGTAACCTGCAAATGCAATTAGAAAAAAGTATGCGATCAAAACTTATGGTATATCATTAATATCTTTTTATGCATTCTATGTGAAGTATATGTTATTCGTGGCTTGAATTATATCCTTCTATTTCTTTTCATTCATAATGAAAAACTATCTCTGATTCTTTCTGAGGATTAGGCAGAACCTCGTTAATTTCTTGTGTTAACTTTTTTTGTTCTATTTTCTTTGTGTGTGATTGTGTCCTAATTAATTTGCCATCGGGGGAAGGTTATAAGGGTGTGTTTGTTATGAAACAAAACAAAAATGCTTAATAAAAAATATTTTTCATTAAGAGGGAGACAAAGTTTAAAGTATTATGAAATAGTTTTAATCTTAAAGAGTGTTGGATAATGGGACAAAATTTCTTCTGAAAAATGTTTCCGAATTCCAAAAAGATGAATAGAGCTTAAAGTACAGCATGCGAGGAGCAATTAAATGCATGACAAACCTTTGAAGATAAAGCTGAAGATTGATATAATTTACGAAAAATTGCAGCCCCTCGAATCATGTTTGCAGAAACAAAATTAGTTTGATCTCTTCCCGCGAAGTTTCAAAAATTAGTTTTAATAGGGAGCAAAGCAGAGGCAAAGAGAAAACTTCTGTGTAAAGCAAGAAATGAATGTAGGATATCAATTGTAAAGCAAGATTTTTTGCGAGAGTTAGTTGTGATTTTGATAAAAAGAGATGCGTGTTTGTTGTTTATAATAGATGAGAGAAGCGAAGAAAACGCCAAAAATTAGCAGAGACCCAAAAAAAAGGAAAACAAAAAGAAAGGGTCTAAGGAAAGAGAAATGTCGTACTCCCTAATCCGTATTGTTTATCGGACACGAGTAACCAGGCTGTCAATCAAATCCTCCCTATTCCACTATAATAGGAACTTTAAAAGTTGAAAGAGAGGGGTTGTTGGGGGTTGAGGAGGCGAGATTGAAAAATATTTATTCACACTTAGTAGTTATACTAAATTACTATATTAGTTAATCATAATTAAGTAATATACTTAGGTAAAAATCACGGATATCAAGATACAATTCTTAGCCAAGACAAAAAAAATGTTAAGTATAATTTTTTTATTTATTTGTTTAAGCCTTGAAAGATAGAGTTATCCGATATTTATACTGATAAAAGGTAACAACCAACAAGTGCCTAGTGGTATATAGTCGAGATGCACGAACTAGCTCAAACATATATTAACATTGAAAAGAGACATTAGTTAACTATGATTAACTGATGGAAGCATATGTAAAGATATATGTCATCTATTTATTAGTTTGGTGACGAATATATTTTTCTCGAAGCAATTTGAAAAGGTCTATTCTGGGTTTTAAACTTTTGATAAAAGAAAAAGAAGAAAAGGAATAGTTTGCCATAAATTTCTCTAAGTTAAGAATTTTTCTATTATGTGATAAATACATATACGAGTAAAAGATAACGAAGTTAAAATGGAAACCTCTAATTCGATGACTACCTTACTTATGTCTAGTTGATTGTGTGAAACCACAAGGAGACGTGATAGATTGATTTGAATCTCTTCAACCTTAATAAGATGTTTTGAATTCGAATTATAAGATTTTTCTTTTTATAGAAAGCAGTTTACTCTTCATAATTATCTACTTGGCACGCATGCAACCAAATCAAATTATTAAATTTCAAATATTTGATAGTTAAAAAAAAATTGATTGGCGACGAAATAAGTTGAGAGTTACGTTGTAGCGTTTTGGTTTTGACACATAATTGTCTTCAAAATACTTACGTAACTGCTTGATGGCGCTATTTTATTAATTTCTAAAACAAAGAAAATAATGCCAATTCTTTCGTAGCAAATTTAAATACTCGGAAAATGCCAAAAACGTTTAAATATTTGGAATCGCTCTAGAAATTGGGTCAGTCCAACCAATCCAGGTGAATAATGACAAATAATTAATGAATCTATTGGTGCTAGTCTTCACTTTGGGTAAAAAATAGAGAGCAACGATCATATTAATGCGCTTCAACATCTATTTCATAAAAATGCTTTCCAATTTATTTTATTTTAACCGTGCAATAACATAACACACGAGTTTAAGTTATATATAACTTGCTTGAAAAAAGTAGGAAAGTCAAAATCACGGGCAAATCTATTAAGTTGATATGGGGTGGTACGCCATTCCCAAACCTTGATCGATATATATTCTAATTCTAACTATTAATAAGAGGAATAAGCACACGGGAGGTCATCATGTCTGCTTGGCACATCAAGGGCGTTTGGGTAATTCATTTAAAATGGAGCAATTGATTGGCCGAAGCTTATCACTGTAGTTTCCAAAAGCTTTTATGGAGATATGGGTCCCATATGAGTCTTTGCTTTACACATTGCCTATCATGTAATTTTATTTCATTGCCATGATAAAATTGGGGGAAATTATGAATGGAGTATTCCAACCAATTATTTAAGAAAAGATGATAAAATACAAGCTTTTCATAAGTAGATACCACGATTGTTTTGGCTTAATCTTTGTCATAACTGACACTAAGTGAAGTAAATGCAAATAGATTGTTATATGTTCTATTGTACATTTGGAAGTGCTTGCTTTCTGCATAATTTTTTAGATATAAATTTCTCACGTAACTAAAATTCGGTGAGCGGTTAACTTGACTGTACCATTATTACAACAAAATTCAGGTGATTCATACTGAATTTCTTTTGCATAGCAGAATGTACAGTGTGAAATTTTCTTTAATGGAACATATTCTGAGCGTAGTCAGTTAAGATTAGCCATACTTTTCTTATTCCGACCTGCATATTGGAAACAACTCTAAGTGCCACAAACAGAAGAAATGGTAAACACTATCATTGAAGCGTAATGTTCATACTAACCGTCAGTTGTAAGTGTTCCAATAGTTGGAGTACATGATTCATTTGCGGTACCCGATGTTAGAAACTGATTAAAGATAGTTGTTGTCACGCCTCCTTTTTCTCGAGGGGATAGGAGTTTTTCCAATTTAATTGACATTATTCGAAATGAGATTATTTATTTATTCAGAGTCGTCACTTGGAGTAATTTATGGTGTCACAAGTCACCGATTTATTTTAGAATCCCAAATCGAGGAAATTTGACTCTTATTTATGGTCACAGAAGACTGGGTAAGGAATTCTGTTAACCCGAGAGAAGGTATGAGGCACTTCCGAGTTCCGTGGTTTTAGCACGGTCGCTCAACTATTAATAATTGGCCTAGTTATCTGATTTAATACATGTTTTAAACCTATATGTACATTTTTATTCTTTTTAACCGCTTTTAATTATTTATGAAACTTATTTGAACAAGTCGTGATGTCGCAAACTCATTTGATTTTGTACATATTGCGAATCACGTCACGTGAAATGCACCCGCTATTCACAACATGTTTATTTTTGTTATTATTCGAAGTTGAAGTCAAGTCGCGTGAAACGCGCACTTGAATTGGGGTTTACGTATTGTGACCATGCCATGGGAATCATACCCATAGTCACGATGATTTATTAATCGCGCCTAAAACAACTAGCACGTGTTCATGATTTGTTTTTCCTTACGGGTTTGAGATCTGTGTAAGGTCAAGAGCTATGAAAATTAATTGTGGAAAATTGGTCAGCTTTTGCTCTTATTAAATTGGGCCTGACAGAAACTATTTTTGACCAGATAAATTAAATTGGATCGTAGTACAATGGGCCATTTAAAGCCAATTAATGAGTATGCCTAGTTACTAGTTTATCAAGCTACTCCCCTATCAATTAGTCAATTGCAGTAGTACATGTTTTATTAAGCAAAGCCTAACCACCGGGCCCAATTATTATTTTTTTAAGTCCAAACCTCATTTTTCAATTTCAACTAGCAGACATAGATTTTATCCCCAAAGTTCAAACATTCACTACGTGCCCAAAAATCATGTTTTTTATCAATCTTCATGTTAATCATCAAGAAAGTGACAAAAATTAACAAAAGCTAATGAGACCTAACAATTAATACAGAAAAAAAAAAAAGCATTTCAATCTTCATGAATCTAAATAAGATCAAATTATATATTCAAACATAATATCTTAATAAAATAATGATGAGAGAAATGGACCTTTACAAGACTGTTTTGAAGCTTGGACAATGGATAAGGATGTAAATGGAGCCTCGACCAAAATCGACAAATGGAGCTCGAACTCGACGACTCAACTTTGGAGTTGTTGTTTTCTATACAAAATGGGACTGTTTCGCTGGGTTTTCGGCTCGTTTTTATGGTGCTTTTTAGCTTGGTTTCCAGTTGGTTCGGGGCTGGAGTTTAGGTGATGAATTGCTGAATTTTTCGAAAGAAAGCCGAAGAAAGAATGACACAAGTAGAAATTCCCTTATCCTAAAAGAAGAAAAATAAAATTCTCTCAATTTCCTTCTTCCTCTTTTTTTTCCTTCTCCCCATCCTTTTTATCCTCACATTTCTCTTTTATTTATAGAAAAAAATTCATAATTTTTAGATTTATTTTTTATTTTTTTTTATTTTTTTAATTAAAAAGAATTTCCACTTCCCATTTTTCTTATTTTTTTAGAAAAATAATTCCCCACTTTCCTTTACTTTCATTTTTAATTTCTCACTTTTTTACCTTTAATATATTTAAAATCCCATTTTTTTACTTTTCTTTTTTTATTTCCCACTTATTTTAACTTTCTTTTTTTTTAATTTTTACTTACTTTTACTTTTTATTAAAAAAAATCAGAGAGCCTTACTTTTATTTTTTAATTCCAACTTTATTTTACTTTTCATTTTTTTAAATTTTCACATTCTTTTACTTTTATTTTTTTAATTTTTCACTTTCTTTTACTTTTTTTATTAAACAATTTCTACCTACTTTTACTTTTACTTTTTAATTTTATATTTCTACTTTTTCTATTTTTTAATTTCCATCCAAAAAAAATTTAAAAATATTCGGTTTTTTAATTCATTTTATTTAAAAATAAAGATAAAAATAAAAATAAAAATAAAAATAATACTAATAGTAATAATTGACCTTTTAAATTATTATTAATTTTTACCCTATATAAAAAACATGTGACAAAGCTAAAAAAATATATATTAAATTTCTGAAAATATTTACATAGTAGAAGGTGATAAAAATTCAAATATAGTCAAAAATTAGGTGCTCACAACTGCCCCTCTTTGCTTGGAAACATGAAGAGTTTTTAGGCAAAGACTAGGTGAATCATGTGACTAATTTTTGACCAAACTATTATTCAAAAGGAAAAGAAATAAAAGATACGGTGCAACCGAGTCCTGGTTTTGGACAGCCTACACATCCCGAGTTATAGGGGAATCAGGTCGCGTGTAGTTCAAGGAGAATGGTGGAATGATGAGTTGAGGAGTCGTATGAGGTTCTGTCGAGGCTCCGGTCCGCTGTCCTGCTATTATATCAAAATAAAAAAAAACTAAGCAAGCCTATCAGTTAGGAGTTACAAGATTCTTATCTATGAGTCTTTTGAAACTTGATCTTGAGTCTTGACTGGTTCTTCATGCAGATTCTGATCTAAACCTTGATGCTCACTAGCTGTGGGTTCCAGTTCATTGTTCTATAGCTTCTTCTAATCAAAACGGGACTCCAATGCTCGTGGCTTCAGTCTTGTCTTGAGCATTCCATATCTTTTCAACTGCTTTGCATTTTAGATTCACTTATGTTTTCTTTTCTTTTATTCTAAATTGAGACTTCTTCTTTTGGTCATCTAGAACCCTGTGCCTCGAGGTAAAACCTACTCAGACAGCAAAACAAACAAACGAACGAAATTTTTCTGCCCCAGTTTGCACTGGGAAAAATTCGTGAGTTATTGTAACAAAATTTTAATCTACTTCTTTATTGAAAGCAATAAAAGGTTGGGAGTAGTGTACCCCGAAGAAGTCATGTTTGTTTTTTGGATGGTGTTCCTTTATTGTCAAAAGTATGTCTCAACTAAGGATTGGTGTACCTTATGTTGGGAAAATGTAGCCAGGGAATGGGATACCCTATATTGGCAAATATATCAGGGAGTGGTGTACCCTGCATTTAAGATCAAATCAACTAGGGGGTGAATACTCTATGTTGGAAAGGAGAACAAGGAGTGGAAACCCTATGTCTAAAATAACATCAACTATGGAGTGGAGACCCTATGTTGGAAAGGCGACTAGGGAGTGGAGACCCTATGTCTAAAATAACATCAACTAGGGAGTGGAGACCCTATGTTGGAAAAGAGACTAGGGAGTGAATACCATATATCTAAAATAATATCAACTAGGGAGTGGACACCCTATATTGGAAAAGAGACTAGGGAGTGGAGACCCTATGTGTAAAATAACATCAACTAGGGAGTGGAGACCTATGTTGGAAAGAAGACTAGGGAGTGGATACCCTATATCTAAAATAATATCAACTAGGGAGTGGAGACCATATGTCTAGAATAACATCAATTAGGGAGTGGAGACCCTATGTCTAAAATATCATCAACTGGGGAGTGGAGACCCTATATTGGAAAAGAGACTAGGGAGTGGAGACCCTATGTCTAAAAATTATCAATTAGGGAGTGAAGACCCTATGTTGGAAAAGTGACTAGGGAGTGGAGACCCTATGTCTAAAAATCATCAACTAGGGAGTGGAGACCCTATGTCTAAAATAACATCAACTAGGGAATGGAGACCCTATGTTGGAAAGAAGACTTAGGAGTGGATACCCTATATCTAAAATAACATCAACTAGAAAGTGGAGACCCTATGTCTAAAATAACATCAATTAGGGAGTGGAGACCCTATGTTGGAAAAGGGACTAGAGAGTGGAGACCTTATGTCTAAAATATCATCAACTAGGGAGTAGAGACCCTATGTTGGAAAAGAGACTAGGCAGTGGAGACCCTATGTCCAAAAATCATCAACTAGGGAGTGGAAACCCTATGTTGGAAAAGTGACTAGGGAGTGGAGACCCTATGTCTAAAAATCATCAACTAGGGAGTGGAGACCCTATGTTGGAAAAGCGACTAGGGAGTGGAGACCCTATGTCTTAAAATATCAACTAGGGAGTGGAGACCCTATATTGGAAAAGCGACTAGGGAGTGGAGACCCTATGTCTAAAAACATCAACTAAGGAGTGTAGACTCTATGTTGGAAAAGTGACTAGGGAGTGGAGACCCTATGTCTAAAGGCATCAACTAGGGAGTGAAGACCCTATGCTGGAAAAGCAGACTAGGGAGTGGAGACCCTATGTCTAAAAACATCAACTAGGGAGTGGAGACCCTATGTTGGAAAAGCATACTAGGGATTGGAGACCCTATACTAGCATGATTTTGAATTGTTTTTTTTTTCTTTTATTTAAGAGAATGAGTAAAATCCGGGAAAGAATTTTGGAGAAGACTTCCCTTTTTTGGAGTGGTTGTTGCTGCAGAGCTATTTTAGTCTCTACGCGTTTCGTTTTGGTTGCACCTGCTTCTTGCAAGGTTGCTTTGTATTGCACCTATTTCTTGTGGTTCAAACAAAGAACAATTTGTCAGTTTAAAACGGTAGTTGGTTTTGTGTCCTTGATTGTTTCAGTCACTTGGTCTCGGCCCTTTCAGCTACAACTAGTTGTTTCCTCAATATCGATTGCATTTCTAACCTAGGATAACCTCTGGCTTTTCCGGACTTTTCCATGATGGTTAGTCACATGGGACTTAAACTTTTCAACTTTTATTTTGCCCTTATGGGCATTTGACTTTGAATTTTTTCTTTCAATAGTTTTTGATTTTGAAACATCGGCCAACATGGCCAGTTGGAGTCGACTTGATGCCCCTGCCAAGATTGGGTGCCTTTTCTTTTGCATACTGGCTTGTATCAAGTGAGAACCCTGTAAATCAGTCTTGCCTTCCCTTCTTTGTCTTAGTTTCGAAACAGAGTTAAACCGAAAAGCATTCAAAGTAAAGCAAACAATGGAATGGACAAATGAATTTAGACAAGAGGTATCCCTTTTGGGGAAAAGAAAGAAGGACTTATCTGTAGTGTATACGGACTTCAATGAACATGACATGCCTCTTGGACTAGATGCTTGATCTGTGTAAACCATCCAACTCTCAGAAATTCATCACAACTCTTGCCTTGAGATTGAGAAACTATGCCCAGGACTGTGTCGATGCCAGTGACTGTGAGGATCTTCTTTTCGATCAGTGGCGCCCTTTGCAGGTTTTCACCATCTGGCCTCTCTCATTTCTCTTTTCACCATCGCCTTATAGTGCTCTTTGCGAGTTTTCACTAATAAGACTCTCTCATTTTCGAATTTCTCTGCTTACCATCGCCTTACGGTGCCCGTGAGGATTTTCACCGATAAGACTCTCTCATTTTATTTCTCTCATTTTGTTGTATCAGATCCGGGTAACTATATCCTCCCATTTTGAATCTCTTTGCCGATTGATCGGAAGGGCTTGAAAAGTATTTAGGTAAAAAGGATTTGGATTGAATTACAACTTTGGAACCTTTCAGACAAAACCATCGCCAAACCATTATAACATCTGCCCTAGTTTCACTTTAGGGGAAATTTGGGTTTTTATTTTGGTATGACTGAACCCGAGAGAGAGGCTACCTACGTATCTTTTCGGAATCAAGTCGAACGTAGTTCAAGGACGAGAACTTTGTTTTTGATTCTCTTTTGTTTTGGTTTTCTTTTCTGTTTTGGTTTCTTCTCTTTCTTTTTCCTTTCCTTTTTTCTCTTTTCTTTTTCATTTTTTATTTCATTTTATTTGTCTTCTCTTCCTTTTTTTTGTATATTTATTTTTCTTCTCTTTTCATTTTTTTTCTTTTTTCATTCATTCTATTTTTCAATAATGACTTCCGTGTTCCAATGAGGGTAATCAAAGAATGGGAACCGGCTCAAAAGGGTTTGCAAAGGGTTAAATGTCTGGATAGTGAGAAAGAAAGCCCCTTCTTCATCCCAACCGGAGAACATTAATGCTATATAATGGATCCAATATAGTACCTTTTGAGTGCACCTGTATTGACAGTTGTTTCAGGGACATTTTCTTCAATGTGTCCCAAGTACACCGCTCTCTTTTGGCAGTACTCTTGTATAATGTATGGACCTTTCCAACCTGAAACCAATTTTCCTTTAGCTTTTTCGATTCTTTATTTTATTTCCTTAAACCTATCTTCATTGCATTCTGATTCTTGATTCATTATTTCGAAGTCTGACAGCGTTTTAGGATCGGGGCATGAAGTCCGCAAGCATGCCATGTTATTGAAATCTGCATTTAACATAACTGAAAAAAAGAATAAGAGAAGTGACAAAATTAAGAAAAGAGACATTCCCCGACAATGAAATATTAATTTCATTTGATTTTTTTTTTGTTTCGATTGATTTTTCTTTTGAATTTTAAAGATAGACGGGTTTACACCGGAAAGTAAGACAATAAAGTAAAACATCTGGATCACATCCTAAGATAATCCGGACGCAGAAAGGATAGCAAGACTGGCTACTGAGACTCCTGTCTGATAGGGAACTTTCAGGCTTGGCGACCGTTTTTGGCTTTTCCTCTGTCTCAGCAAGGGCTGTAAGGGCCTTCAGTGCCGTATCAAATTCCTTATCTCTCCAATTTCTGTTCATCAAATCCTCCGAACCACTCTGAACGGCCTGTGATGTGGCCTTAAAGGCAGCATGACTCAAAATTTGGCCCGTTTTTAAAATTATTTTCGACAATCTCCCCAATTTTGATAGCCTCGGCGAACGATCTACCCATTACAGACATCATGTTCTGGAAGTAGTCCGCCTCTTGGGCCTTTAGAAAAACCGTAGCCATTTATGCTTCGTCCATTTGAGGCTTTACCCTGGCGGCTTGCTCGCACCATTTGACAGCATATTCACAAAAATATTCCGTTATTTTCTGGACACAGAGTTCTCTTTTTGGATTTTTCACTCTTGCTTTCTTTTTTTTTTCTTTTCTTTTTTTTCACTCTTTTCTTTTCTTTTTTCTTTCTCAGTTTATTTAATGGCTATGATCGAATCCGATGGGGATTGCCTACGTATCATGACGCCGCATGAATCAGATCTTACGTAGTTCGAGAAGATCGTGAATAGACTGACCCATTTCTTTTATATATATATATATATATATATATATATATATATATATATATATATATATATATATATATATATATATATATATATATATATATATATATATATATATATATATATATATATATATATATATATATATATATATATATATATATATATATATATATATATTTAATTTTTTTTAAAGGAAAGAATTCTAAATAAGGAAGAAACTATTTAGGATTTTGATTTGAATTTTTTTTGTTCTTTTTTTATCGAATGAAAGACTTCGAAAAAAAAAGGAAAATATTTTTGAATTTTTTTTTTGATTTTATAAGGAAAGAATTCTAAAGATGGAATTAAGGAAAGGGAAAAATATTTTTGAATTTTGTTTTTCGAAAATTGGGGCCGGAACCGATGAGGTTTGCCTATGTATCTCACAGCCGGTGAGAATCAGACCCGCGTAGTTCGGTCAGTTTTTCAGAACCGGGGGACACATGACTTTTTGGAAATATTGGCTTATTTCTTTCTCTCTTTTTCGGCAGAGTTTCGGAATTTTCAAATACCTATTCTCACTCTTTCTTTTTTTTTTTTGATTTTCTTTCCCTATTCTAGAAGCCAGTCAACATGCAAGCCGAAACAAACAAATGCACAAGTAGCACGTAAGATGCATCAGGATGGTCTTTTAATTTGGGTACACCTGTCCTAGACGGACCCAACCCTTGTGTTGAGTCCCCAAAGTCAAATGCACGTGATGCAAACAAACGTTCCTACTAGGGATTCGGCATGTGGCTATGTTATTCTAAATTTAAAACCTGGGTGTATTGTTCTAGACCTGGCTTACCCGAGCGGACAACTCGAGGGAGGGGCGGGGGGCAGCATACCGGAAATACAAAAGCTTCACCGGCTTTGCAACTTATCCGAACCTCGTTCTAAAATTGAGATATGACTCTAACAGAAAAGAAGCCACGCGAAGCGCACGCTTCCCAGAAGATTCAGAAGACTCAGAGAGAAGAGGGTTTCGTAACAGTTTATATACAGTTCAAATAATATTAAAGCGGTAAAAAGCGGCATTTAGCACATTAGGTTCAAACACGTAAAAAAACAGACAATCATAAGAAAGCCAAGCATAATAGTTATTCTAAGCTCAAATTCTGAACCCTGAACCCTGAACCAGATATTCTGGGTTCGATCCCCAGCGGAGTCGCCAGAGCTGTCACACCTGCTTTTTCCCGAGGGGATAGGGAGTTTTTCCAATTTAAGTGACATTATTCGAAATGGGATTATTTATTTATTTAGAGTCGCCACTTGAAATAATTTATGATGTCCCAAGTCACCGATTTATTTTAGAATCCCAAATCAAGGAAATTTGACTCTTATTTATGGTCTGCAAACACAGAATACCGGGTAAAAAATTCTGTTAACCCGAGAGAAGGTGTGAGGCACTCCCGAGTTTCGTGATTTTAGCACGGTCGCTCAACTATTAATAATTGGCCTATTTATCTGATTTAATACATGTTTTAAACCTATATGTGTATTTTTATTCCTTTTAACCGCTTTTAATTATTTATGAAACTTATTTGAACAAGTCGCGATGTCGCAAACTTATTTATTTTTGTACATATTGTGAATCGCGTCACGTGAAACGCACCCGTGATTTACAACATATTTATTTTTATTATTATTCGAAGTTGAAGTCAAGTCGCGTGAAATGCACACTTGAGTTGGGGTTTACGTATCGTGACCATGCCACGGGAACCATACCCATAGTCACGATGATTTATTAATCGCGCCTAAAGCAACTAGCACGTGTTCATGATTTATTTTTCCTTACGGGTTTGAGATCTGTGTAAGGTCAAGAGCTATGGAAATCAATTGTGAAAAATGGGTCAGCTTTTGCTCTTACTAAATTGGGCCTGACAGAAACTATTTTGGACCAGATAAATTAAATTAGATCGTAGTACAATTGGCCCTTTAAAGCCAATTAATGAGTATGCCCAGTTACTAGTTCATCAAGCTACTCCCCTATCAACTAGTCAATTGCAGTAGTACATGTTTCATTAAGCAAAGCCTAACCACCGGGCCCAATCATTATTTTTTTAAGTCCAAACCTCATTTTTCAATTTCAACTAGCAGACATAGATTTTATCCCCAAAGTTCAAACATTCACTACGTGCCCAAAAATCATGTTTTTTATCAATCTTCATGTTAATCATCAAGAAAGTGACAAAAATTAACAAAAGCTAATGAGACCTAACAATTAATACAGAAAAAAAGCATTTCAATCTTCATAAATCTAAATAAGATCAAATTATATATTCAAGCATAATATCTTAATAAAACAATGATGAGAGAAATGGACATTTACAAGACTGTTTTGAAGCTTGGACAATGGACAAGGTGGTAAATAGAGCCTTGACCAAAATCGACAAATGGAGCTCGAACTCGACGACTCAATTTTGGAGTTGTTATTTTCTATACAAAATGGGACTGTATCGCTGGGTTTTCGGCTTGTTTTTGTGGTGCTTTTTAGCTTGGTTTCTAGTTGGTTCGGGGTTGGAGTTTAGGTAATGAATTGCTGGATTTTTCGAAAGAAAGCCGAAGAAAGAATGACACAAGTAAAAATTCTCTTATCCTAGAAGAAGAAAAATAAAATTCTCTCAATTCCCTTCTCCCTCTTTTTTTTCCTTCTCCCCATCCTTTTTCTCCTCACATTTCTCTTCTATTTATAGAAAAAATTCATAATTTTTAGATTTATTTTTTATTTATTTTATTTTTAATTAAAAAGAACTTCCACTTCCCATTTTTCTTATTTTTTTAGAAAAATAATTCCCCACTTTCCTTTACTTTTATTTTTTAATTTCTCACTTTTTTACCTTTAATATATTTAAAAACCCATTCTTTTTACTTTTCTTTTTTTATTTCCCACTTATTTTACTTTTCTTTTTTTTTTAAATTTTCACTTACTTTTACTTTTTATTAAAAAAAATCAGATACCCTTACTTTTATTTTTTAATTCCAACTTTATTTTACTTTTTATTTTTTTAAGTTTTCACATTCTTTTACTTTTATTTTTTTAATTTTCCACTTTCTTTTACTTTTTTTATTAAACAATTTTTACCTACTTTTACTTTTACTTTTTTTTTTATATTTATACTTTTCCTATTTTTTAATTCCCATCCGAAATTTTTTTAAAAAAATTTATTTATTTTTGATTTTTTAATTCATTTTATTTAAAAATAAAGATAAAAATAAAAATAATACTAATAGTAGTAATTGACCTTTTAAATTATTATTAATTTTTACCCTATATAAAAAATATTTAACAAAGCTAAAAATATATATATTAAATTTCTAAAAATATTTACATAGTAGAAGGTGATAAAAATTTAAATATAGTCAAACATTATGTGCTCACTGTTGTTGGTTATGTATATGTTAAACAAGCAAAGAAACACTTAGAATGCTAATGATCTTTTATACGTAGATTTACCTTTAAACTTAAAAGTATAATTTAGGTTGTCATCTTTTACATCGAATACTTTTATTTAGAGAAAATAATATTTAAATATACAAAGAAAGTACTTGAATGAGACAATTTATTTTTTGAATATTTAGCAATATGTATGAGTTTAACATAAATATCTTAAGGTAAGATTATATTATTAGTAGCTTTTATTCATTGTTAGTTGTATATGGAGAATGTTTAATTAATGTGAATTCCATTTAGACCATCGTCAGAAAAGGTGAAAAAAGAATTGTTATAATTTGGAATTACATAAATTTAACTTTTGCCTTCCCACAAGTTTATAAGTATCATGTCTAGCTTATATTTTGGGCGCATGTAGTCTCAAATGTTTCCTTCTTAAACGTGAACTTCATAGTAATAAAAAATATATTTTTTGTAGTTTCTTTTTTAATTAAAACTAATATGTCTTTCCTTCATAATAAAGAAAAATATATCTAACTCCACCATATTTATTTCTAAATCTATTAAAATAAAATTGGATTTTTTTTTTTTTTTTGGTAAACAAGGAAGGCTCATAGTTTTAAATTAAAATTGATCTTTCATTTCATCACTGTAAATTAGTATTAATCTAACTCTAGCAATACCTATCTCTAAAATCTTATAAAAATAAAATAGTAGAGAAAAATAGAGTCCAACTTAACGTGAAAAAGAAAAATAAATAATGACCTCGGCCTTTGCATGTAAAGTTATTTTCCTAATTATATATATATATATATATATATATATATATATATATATATATATATATATATATATATATATATATATATATATATATATATATATATATATATATATATATATATATATATATATATATATATATATATATATATATATATATGGATAGAGTTGAATTTATACGTAGTTCTAAGGATATGTGGTATAACTTGGTACAAATTGAAAAAATAGGTAAATGAATGTCGAAATTAGCTGTAAAAGAAATGAATGCAAACCCAAATTGAATGGAAAGTGATTGATAAGAGAACAATATGAATCAATATCAAAGCCCCAAAAAGGATAGTATTTGCTTGATGTTCTGTAAATCTAAGTGAATCTGCCCTCTACAAATGATAACAACTCTTAATATAGTGGAGAAATTCCATTTTGGATATAATTAAAAATACATAGTGGGAATCCATGATAGATTAATTAATTAGCTTTTACTTGATTCAAGCCGTGATTTCTGCCGAGATTCTCCCCCTAATTACGGCTATAACAACTTTTTTGTTTCTTGGCTCGATCTTGATCTTGACCGATCTCGATCCTGATTGGTTTCTGGGGCCTGAGCTCGATCTTGTCCTATCTCTATTTGTTCGACCTCGATGTCTCGAGCTCGATCTTGACCAATCTCGATTGGTTTCTGGGGCTCGATCTCGACAACCAAACTTCGCATCATGGCTAGATATTATAATGACGAACCTTGGTCCATCATGTTCCAATCTCGAAGGGCAAACCCGGTTTTGACCGTATACAGACAGTCCCCTCATTTCTCGAAAAGAAGATAGCGAGAAACGATATGAATTTTTGAACTCCAACTAGATGGGCAATGATATCAGGGACGAGCCCGATTGTGACGTATGCGACAAACGTCCCATCGGTCCAGTTACCAAGGCATTAAATACGCATCAGTCGATGGTCGGCCACTACCAGTTTTGAACCATCATTGTGAAACTAATAAATAGCCCCCTTCTTCATCATTTCAAACTTTTACTTTAAAATCTTTTTCATTCCAATCTTCATAGTTCTTTGCCTTCTCTAATGCTCCCTATTTTCAGGTTTTCAAATTTCTTTGCTCTTTCTTCCTAAAACACCAAATACTTCAATCTCCATTCTTCTTTGTTCACAAAAACTAAATGGACAAAACATCTAAAACTGTTCCGCAGGAAGAGGCTGCTTCCTTATCTCGGCAGGCCGGCGAGAAACCAGTGGTGGAGCCACGCCTTGAAGAACTTATTCCCGGGGGGTATGTTATTGATTCCGACTTTAAGGTTGAGAAACCCTCATCAGTTGTTGGTCGATACGAGCCGATATCGAGATATATATGCTCGATATCCAAAAGCCTTCTGGATCTGGTCAAGAAAGATTGCAATTGGGAAAACAAAGAGGTTGTGATACCGGTACCGGAGAAAGCGATCACTACCCACGTAGAAGGGTACCTGAGTGTTTACACTTATCCTTTCATGCAGGGTCCCCTCGATCCGGTCATCATCAATTTTTGCAAGAAATACCAGGTGACCCTCGGCCAAATTCACCCTTCTTTATGGAGGATCGTGATACTGCTTCGTTTCTTCGTGAGCAAAATTGACGGGCTTCCCTTTACCCTCGACCACCTCGTAAGATTATATAGCCCTCGACTCTACCAAGGTGGGCTGATAAAGCTTTAATGTCGGGCCACCAAGGCATTCACCTCGAGTATAGATGAAGAAAAAGATCGGGGTTGGATGGGCCGGTTCGTTCAGGTGAAGACCACGAACCTAATGCTGGCTGAGAGCATGCCATTTCTTGAGAAATAGAATATGAAACGTAAGTATGATCCCGTCTTTAATTTCCATTTGTTGTTTTTACTTCTTCATCCTTTCTTATCAGTATTTTTCTCGATGTAGTTGTTGCTTGGATGCCGGGTGCGGTTCCCCACCTCGAGAACTAGGTCAGGATCCTAGTTTTGACGTCAACATACGCCGAGCGTGCGTGGTGCAATTTGACAAAGGACCGTGGGAGGCTCGTACTCATGGTAAGCCTTCTTCTTGGCTTATCGATTTGCCTAATCATTCAATCATTTTTTCAATCATGAATTTACTTACTTTCTCCTTTTGTAGTTCTCGGGAAGGATGCGGCTATGAGACCCCCATTCGGTGATGAAGAAGCTTTACCGCCTATCTCGAAACCGGCGAAGGTGATTAAGAGAAAAAGGGCCTCGAACTCCGAGGGTTAAAATACACAAGAAGAGAGCGGCCCGTAAACCTAAGGGGACACAATCCCAGTGATTATAGAATCAGTCCAAAGACTAAGGGAAGAAGAAGAAGAAGAAGAAGAAGAAGAAGAAGAAGAAGAAGAAGAAGAAGAAGAAGAAGAAGAAGAAGAAGAAGAAGAACAAAAAAGTGATTATGGGCTGGTGTCCCATGCACGAGCTAGCACCGATATTCAGAAAACTGCAGTACCGGTGGGAGTTGATATTGTTCCGTCTAGGCTTGATGAAGTCGAGTAGGAGACTCCGGCCCAAGTTTCCGAGCCGAGGGGAACCAAAGATTCTTTACCTCGAGGCGAAGAGACCGTTGAAGAGGCGGTGGATGCCGATGCAGAAACCGGGCTTGAGGCTCGTCAAGACGGAGGCGGCGCCCCTTAAACCCTACTCGGGGCAATAGAGATCGGGGAATTCCCCTCGTTTCCTTTCATTTTCCCAGTTAATGATACGCGACGCTTAGGTCTTGGAGACTTGTCACGGAGAGGGAGCCCATGGAGAGGAAGATCCTTTCCATGGTTAGTTTGTTGGGATAGAAGATGTCACCGGTCTGAGTGACTTGGAGGCTCCGAAGAAGAGCTCAGGCTAGGTGGGAGCGTCTTGTCTTTTTAACGAAGCTTAACATGCCCTAAATAGGGTAAGTTCATATTTTCTTTGTCAATTTTTATACTTGTATTTTTCTTTCGTTGTATAATTCCTTCTTTCTATTTTTGTAGGCCTCTATGCTTCATCACGAGGCATTTTTCCAATCCCGAGGGGAGCTGAGCTGATATGAAGCCAAAATCCAAGGGCTTACTAAGGAGAGAGATGCTTTCAAGCTTCTCAGTGATCAGAGAGAAGGAGAAGCAAAAGGACTTCGGGCTGAGCTAGAAGCAGCTCGGAAAGAACAAGCTGATCTGGCCAAGTAGGTAAAAAGAATCTTTGAACTTAATGACACTGACTCGGGCGTGATGGCTAACAGTTCGGTCTCACAGGTCTAACAAAAGTTTGATGTGATCAGGCAGCTTTGTGTTGAAGTGGATGTAGTGAAAGGAGAGGTCGAGGAGTGGAATAAGAACATGGACAGCCTTGCTTCAGAAAAAGGAGTATGCCCGAGCTCAACTGGCCTTGGCTGAGACCTAACTTTGAAGCTTGAAAGAGAAGGCCTTGGTGCAAGCCAAGAAAATCGAAGAGTTCTAGTCTCAGTTGGGCTCAGCAATTTCTGATCGAGAGAGACTAGCCACAGAACTTGTAGTGGCCAAATCGGAGGTCGAAATAGCCACGACTAATGCTGATGCAATGGTGGCCGTCTACCGGTCCGATGCTGAAGCTGCTCAGGTTCGAGCAAAGGAGGTTGCCGAGGCTGATCAGGCTAGAGCAAACTGGGTTGCAGAGCATGCTAAATGCCAGTCTCGAAGAGATACTCTCAAGGAGATCCATGCTCGTGGCTTCGATCTTACAGCCGAGATCGAGAACGCTAAGGAGCTTGAAGCCAAAACCAGAGTGTTGGCCTTTCCTGATGATGATGATACCGGGAGTATGAGCAGATCTGAAAGCGAAGAAGGCATCGAGAGCAAAGATGCTACTCCCAGAGAGGACTAAGTCCTTTAGGATTAGTATTTTTTTGTGTTTCTTTTAAGACCGTTTCGGTCTTTTGTAGAGAAACTTGAACGGGCCATGCTGCCCTTGCAAATGATTTTTGACATATATATAAAAACTTTCTTCCTTTCCGCCTTATAAAATTATAAAGTTGTATTTTAAGATCCGAGTTTAGACAATTTGATTGGAACTAAATTAGTATATCCCTTAGACTTTATGATCGAGTGAGTGTGTAACGACCCGACTTGTCATTTTAAGAATTAACGCCCCGTTAAGTGACTTAAGATCTCTAGCAACTTCGTAATAAGTATTATGACCCGCGGGTGTGGTCGAGTTTGATTTTTCGGAAGATTCAGAATTTTTAAAAGAAACAATCCTTAATTAGAAGCTTAAATAGAAAGAGTTGACCGGAGAGTTGACTTTTGAGAAAACGACTCCGGAATGGAATTTTGATGATGTCAATAGCTCCGTATGGTGATTTTGGACTTAGGAGCGTGTTCGAAAAATTATTTGGAGGTCCGTAGTGGAATTAGGCTTGAAATGCCAAAAGTTAAATTTTTGGGATGTTTCACCAGGAGGTTAACTTTTTGATATCGAGGTCGGAATCTGATTCTGCAAATTTGAATAGGTATGTTATGTCAATTATGACATGTGTGCAAAATTTTAAATCATTCCGAATTGATTTGATATGTTTCGGCACAAGACATAGAATTTGAAAGTTCAAAGTTCATAGATTTTGACTTGAGGTGCGATTCATCGTTTTGATGTTGTTTGATGTGGTTTGAACCCTCGACTAAGTTCGTATTGTATTTTGGGACATGTTTGTATAATTGGTTAAGGTCCTGAGGGCCTCGGGTGGATTTCGGAAGGTTAACGGAATGGATTCGGACAAAAGGAGCTGCTGGAATGTTTCTGCTGCAGAAGCTGTTTTTGGACAGCAACTGGTAGAATCGCAGAGCCGATTTTGGAAGCTTATATCTCATAATATACAAGGAATCAAAAATTTTATAAAACTTCAACATTGTATTTCTTTCTTTATAGTTTCTAGAAAGTTAAACCATTAATTATTTGGACATTTGTACAGAAAGTTATGATGGATTGAATGAAGGCTGGTAGAGTAGTTTCGCCAGAAATTTCTGATGCGTGGAGCCAAATGTGGAAGCTTATATCTCGCAATATATAAGGAATCTAAAAATGTTTAAAGAATTAAAGTTGTATCTATTTGATTCTAGTTTCCAGAAAGTTAAACCATGTATTATTTGGACATTTTTATAGAAAGTTATGATAGATTGAATGAAGGCCGGTATAGCAGTTTTGCCAGAAATTTCTGATGCGTGGAGCCGACTTTGGAAGCTTATATCTCGCAATGCATATGGAATCGGAAAATGTTCAAAACATAAAAGTTGTAGTCTTTTGATTCTAGTTTCCAGAATGTTAAATCATTTATTATTTAGATATTTGTACATAAAGTTATGATCGATTGAATAAAGGCTAGTACAAGCAAGTTCTGGACTTTTAGTGACGGAAAATGGACTTTTAGTGACGGATGGACAGAAACTTAAAGGACCAAAAATGGTCATTTCCTTCATTTCTTTTTGGATTTTTGGAGCACGATTCTTGGGCGATTTTTACGGAAAAATATTGGGGTAAGTGTTCCTTATCCTATATTGATTATATTTCATGATTCCATACTAATTTACATCATGAATCCGTGAATTTATGAAAGAAAATCAAGATTTTTGCAAAATCTTCCAAAAAACGAAAACTTAAGATTTGGAGGTCGAGTAATTATCGGAATTTGATAAAATTGGTATGGGTGGACTCGTAGTTGAATGTGTTGACGGATTTTGTGAGTTTCGTCGGATTCCGAGATGTGGGCCCCACAGGCAATTTTTTAGTTAAATTTCGGATTTTGTTGGAAAATTATTATTTTCATATGAAATTAATTCCTATAATTAGTATTCACTTAATTAAATTAATTTGGTTAGATTTGAGCTGTCCGGAGGTCAATTCAAGCAAGAAGACAATTTTAAAATATCGGCCTAACTTCAAAAAGGTAAGTATCTTGCTTAACCTCGAGTGGGGGAATTACCCCTTAGGCATCGAGTCTTATATGCCATTTGTGAAATGTGAAAAGCCGTGTATGCGAGGTGACGAGTACATACTCGGGCTTATATGTGTAAAATTCATTGAGTTAAAGTCTTGGGCAAATTGTGTAATAATGTGGATAATTGTTAGTATTTATTAAATCATCTATTTGCCATCCCTAAATCCTTGTTGTTGAATTTGTTATTATATGGCAATTTGATGTGATTGTTTCTTGAAAATTTATGTAATTTCGTGAGTATTGTTGGTTTGATATTTCTTGGAATTTAATTTCAATATGAATTTTTCCTATGCAAATAATTAATTAAATGAGTTTAAGAAGAGGTGTTTATATAATTATTGAAACATTTGAATTTAATGAAGACTTTGCTTTATGTTGAGTAATTTCTATCTCTATTGATTGTTTTTGGGTGTTGTGCACATTATGGTCGAGCCATGGGCTCCTTATTGTGGAAAATAATGTATTGTTGATTTCTGTGACAAGTTGTAATATCTGGGCACTTGATGTGCAGTTTGTGATATGTTGTAAGATTTGAGCACTTGATGTGCAATCTGTGATATGTTATAAGATTTGAGCACTTGATGTGCAATTTGTGAAATATTGTAATATTTGGGCACTTGAGGTGCAAGTTGTATTATGCTGTGATATTTGGGTACTTGAGGTGCGATTTGTGAAATATTGTGATATTGATACGCATGCGGTAAGATAAGGGTGGCTTGAAACGTGTGGCTAGTAGGGGAACTACTAGAAGTCATGCGGTGTGATAAGGGTGGGGTGTTGAAACGCATGCGGTGAGATAAGGGTGGCTTGAAATACGTGGCTAGTAGGGGAACTACTAGAAGTCATGCGGTATGATAAGGATGGCTAAAAACGAGGGATGCTATTTCGAAAAAAATATTTTCTTTAAAATTAAATGTGAAGGCTCCCGCGGTGATATAAGGAAATCAGATATTGTGAATTTATTTATGATTTGGGATTACAAGGCAGTACCTCGGGAGTGCTCTGTTGATATTTCTTTATTTATGTTCTTGCCTTGGGGTGATTTTATTTTATTTAATATGTAAATTCTTGTTTTCTTCCGTGATGTATTAGTTGACTTTATTATTATGTATTTTGTGCTCCTAGTTGTATTGTGTTGGCTTTGGCCTTTTAGCATGAGACTCTGAAGAAGTATATTTCGGGTTTTTCTAACTGATTTTCGATGATTGAGTTGATTTAAATTAAAGAAATTATTAGTATGTTTTAAATTAAATAGTTTTACAACCAAACCAATAGTTTATCTGATGCTTTAATTTAAGTGAAATGATATTTTCTTCACCTAAATGATTTCAAAAAAATAAATTCAATTCTTTGTTGATTTCTTACTTGATTTAAAAATTCTAAACTCACTTTAGTGGAAATAAATTGATCATGTAGATCTTATATATATTGAGGATATTGGCGTGTGAATTGTCCGTGCAGTTGTGTTATGAAATGAGGGCACGAGGTGCCGGAAAAATATGATGATTTAATTATGGGCACGAAGTGCCATGGAGATATGAAAAATGGGCCGAGACCCGTGTTTATGAAAAATATGAAAATGGGTTGAGACCCGTATTTTTATGATTATGAAATGAGGTGTCACATGGTGACTTTTTAATTGAAGAATTATATTCAAAATATTTATTTGGAAGGATTTTTATTTAGAAAGTATTATATGAAAGAATTATATTTGAAAGATATTTATTTGAGGAATATTATATTTGAGAGAGAGTTATTTGGTAGAATTATATGTGAAGGACATTTATTTGAAGAATGTGAATTAATTGGGTGTACTTGTATTTATTATTTGCTGAGCGATATTAAATGGTGTTTTGTTGTCTTGATATGCATATCACTGGTTGTTTTATAATGTCCTTATTGTTATCTGTTTTCTACTATCTTGTATATTATATTGCACAGGCTATTAGACTAGTGAATGTCATGACTGTACGTCGTCTCTACTCCACTGAGATTAGTCTTGATACTTAATGGGTACCGACTGTGGTGTACTCATACTACACTTCTGTATATTTTTGTGCAGAGCCAGGTATTGGAGATATCAGACTTGAGCAGAGTTAAAGAGGGACCGTAAGGATTCAAGGTAGAGCTGCTTGGTCGTCGTAGTCCCTTGGAGTCTTTTCATTTCATTATACTGTTAATTTTTAATCAAACATATTATATATTCGGTCCTCGTGATCATTTTATGTATTCGATTAGAGTTCGTGACTCAGTACTACCAGTCTTGGGAGGTTGTATATTCATATTTATTCCGCTGTTAGTTTTGGTTACTTATTTAATTCAAAAAAAATGGCTTCAAAATGTAATAGAAATCGGTTTATCTCTTAGAGACTAGGTGCCATCACGACGCCTGTGGTGGGATTTTCGGTCATGACAAGTTGGTATCAGAGCTCTAGGTTCATAGGTTCTACGAGTCACGAACGAGTTTAGTAGAGTCTTGCGGATCGGTACGGAAATGTCTGTACTTATCTTCGAGAGGCTACAGAGCTAGTAGGAAAACTTTTCACTTCTTTCATCCCTCATCATGCAACATTTATTCATCTTGAAGCATATATCTTATGTTAATTTGCATCCACTCTTGTATGAAATTGTGCACTCGGTATCAACTATGCGCCAACAGTTCGTGATACTACTGAGGGGTTATAAGGGAGCCAGGGTTGCTCAACTATTATTACAACGTGTCGTCCAGATCGAGGATGTGGAAGTATTGAGAGATCATTCGGTTGTGCACATTGGGGTGCAGAAGGTTTTGACATCTGGTTGATAAGTACGATCTTAAGAAGGTTTAATTAATTGCATGATCATCACAATCATGGTAGGGTCATGAGGTGGATGAAGATCTGAAGATAGTTGGTGGTATTAGAGACTCTGTGGTTCGTATGGGATTTCTATTTAAGTGAAGGGTACATACTAGCAGTCAAGGCACTGGAGGAAGCGAGTTTAACTGTCACGAGGATGACATGCGCCAAATAAATGACTTGAGGTGTCTTATGACTAGTGTCATATGAGCGGTGAAGGTTAGCATTGTGGATCATCGGACTGTGTCCTATGTCTTCGCGCCAAGTGAAGGGAGTCCACTATCAACGATCAGATTGCGGGGTCATGTGTTATATGAGTTTTGGCCTGAGATATATTTATGTGGTATTGAAAGGTTCTCCGAAACTTGTGGTATTCCCGCGTCCTTAATAATTCTACATTCCAGTATCAATGGGGTCATGGAAACAATTTCAAAATACTCGGGGTGTTCCAGTAAGTTCTTTTAATGCACCACCGACATGGGGTTCTTATAATGGGTTTCCAGTTATCCAGCACAAACTCAGTGTGAGCAGCCGAACCTGCAGAGGGGTTGTTATGAGTGTGGTGATACTAGACACATCAAGAGAAAGTGTCCCAGACTTGGGAGGGGTGGATTTCATCAGAGCACTCAAGATACAAGCTTTATTCCAGTTAATACTCCACGTGCACAACCAGTTAGAGGTGGAGGACATGCGGGTAAAGGGCGCCCTAGAGGGGGGAGGCCCAGCCCGTTGATATATTTGCTATGGTGTGGCTGAAGCCACTACACTAGATGGTGTCGTTACAGGTATGATCCTGATCTGTTATAAAAAATTATTTTTTCTTAATTGGATTCGGTTCTGAATATTGAGACGAGTCCTCCTATTATGCTCCGCTTATGGGTGAGCATTGTAATTTTGTGAACCACTTATATATTTATCCTTGTTGGGAGGTTTGATGATGATAGCCCATGTCTATCATTTTATTTTTGGGCACCATTGAGGGCTATAAGTCCAAAAATAATTTTTATTATTTATTATAGTGGGTTTGATGTGTTTCGGAATAATTGATTCAAATTTTATGAATTATATATGAAAAATGTTACGAAATTTATTGTAAAGAAGAAAGAAAGGAAATTGAAATTTCAGTTGGCACAATGTACAAAATACTTGTGATTCGAAGTTGAGGATGAGATCCTCATATTTTTATATGATGTGAAATATTTAAACCGGGCTACAAGCCAGAGTGGAAGTTATATCAGGACGAGGTCCTTGTGGTGAAATATTTATGAGTTTAAATTCTCCCTCTATGAAGTTTAATTTGTACTAAAGTACTAATAGGGAGTTATGCCTGATAGGCTTATGCGATAATTCTTTTATGTGTTTCTGTACCATAATTGTGTCGTAGTTATTGAGTTTTAGCCTATGAGGTGAGTGCCCATGTGGCGTTAGATGTGACTCGTTAAGTCGGGTAAATAGTTATGAGGTCTTCATGCCTCACATTTTGCTGTCAGTGCTGTGAAAAATTTGAAATGATGTTTTGGTTAATACGAGGTTAATCGGCGATGTTGTAATCAATTATGAACAACTATTAAGACCAGAGATATGGTGATGGGCATACATATGATATGCTTCATGTCCTGATATCAGTATGATAATGTGGTGCATGTAATGCTGAGATTAGTGTTATTGATATATATATTATGGTGCTTTGTTGGGTTGTGGATGTGTTGTTAGGAGTTATTTTAGTGTTACTCTAGCAAGTGGATAGACCCAATTACAAGAGAGATTTTGCCGAAATTTTTGAAAAATTTGGGAGTTAGTAAAAATTTGGGGGATTGAGACGTGCAAAAGAAGAGATAAGTTATGTTATGTATTTGAGGGTGAATGATCTTAAGCGAGGGAGAATGTAACACCCTGGAATAATTTCGAAGTACTTCAACACTATCAAGAAAGTTGATGTGTGTGTAGACACGAGTGACTATAGCCAGTTGAGACTAATACCGTGCGTTGATGTGAAAATTAGGCCTTTTGAAAATGTTTGGAGTATAAGAAATTGGTTTTAAAGCTTATAAGTGTAAATCAAAGAAATAATCTCAATTGAGACGGTGTTGTCGGGCTTATCGCAAATACGGTAATGTGGGATCAATCGTAACTATATGCGTAAAAGTAAAATCCTCAATTTGGTAACTTCAGAATAATTCTTAGCATGTTCGAGGATGAACGTTTGTTTAAGAGGTGGAGAATGTAACGACCCAACTTGTCATTTTAAGAATTAATACCCCGTTCAGTGACTTAAGGTCTCGAGCAACTTCGTAATAAGTATTATGACCTGCGGGTGTGGTCGAGTTTGATTTTTGAAAGATTCAGAATTTTTAAAAGAAACAATCCTTAATTAGAAGCTTAAATGGAAAGAGTTGACCGGAGAGTTGACTTTTGAGCAAATGACTCCGGAATGAAATTTTGATGATGTCAATAGCTCCGTATGGTGATTTTGGACTTAGGAGCGTGTCCGGAAAATTATTTGGAGGTCCGTAGTGGAATTAGGCTTGAAATGCCAAAAGTTAAATTTTTGGAAGGTTTGACCGGGGGGTTGACTTTTTGATATCGAGGTCGGAATCCGATTCTGGAAATTTGAATAGGTATGTTATGTCAATTATTACATGTGTGCAAAAATATGAGGTCATTCCGAATTGATTTGATGTGTTTCGGCACAAGACATAGAATTTGAAAGTTCAAAGTTCATAGATTTTTATTTGAGGTGCGATTCGTCGCTTTGATGTTGTTTGATATGGTTTGAACCCTCAACTAAGTTTGTATTGTATTTTGGGACATGTTTGTATAATTGATTAAGGTCCCGAGGGCCTCGGGTGGATTTCGGAAGGTTAACGGAATGGATTCGGACAAAAGGAGCTGCTGGAGTTTTTCTGCTGCAGAAGCTGTTTTTGGACAGCAACTGGTAGAATCACAGAGCCGACTTTGGAAGATTATATCTCACAATATACAAGGAATCTGAAATTGTATAAAACTACAGAGTTATAGCCCTTTGTTTATAGTTTCGAGAAAGTTAAACCATTCATTATTTGGACATTTGTACTAAAAGTTATAATGAATTGAATGAAAACTGGTAGAGCAGTTTCGCCAGACATTTCGCCAGAAATGTCTGATGCATGGAGCCAAATGTGGAAGCTTATATCTCGCAATATATAAGGAATCTAAAAATGTTTAAAGCATCAACATTGTATTTCTTTGATTTTAGTTTCCATAAAGTTAAACCATTCATTATTTGGACATTTGTACAGAAAGTTATGATAGACTGAATGAAGGCTGATATAGTAGTTTCGCCAGAAATTTCTGATACGCGGAGCCGATTTTGGAAGCTTATATCTCGCAATGCATAAGGAATCGGAAAGTTTTTAAAACATGAAAGTTATAGTCTTTTGATTCTAGTTTTTGAGAACGTTAAACCATTCATCATTTGGATATTTGTACATAAAGTTATGATCGATTGAATAAAGGCTGGTACAAGCAAGTTCTGGACTTTTAGTAACGGAAAATGGACTTTTAGTGACGGATGGACAGAAACTTAAAGGACCTAAAATGGTCATTTCCTTCATTTCGTTTTGGATTTTTGGAGCACATTTCTTGGGCGATTTTTACGGGAAAACATTGGGGTAAGTGTTCCTTATCCTATATTGATTATATTTCATGATTCCATACTCATTTACATCATGAATCCGTGAATTTATGGAAGAAAAATCAAAACTTTTGCAAAATCTTCCAAAAATAAAAATTTAAGATTTGGAGGTCTAGTTCTTATCGGAATTTGATAAAATTGGTATAGGTGGACTCGTAATTGAATGGGTTGTCGAGTTTTGTGAGTTTCGTCGGATTCCGAGATATGGGCCCCACGGGCGATTTTTGAGTTAAATTTCGAATTTTGTTGGAAAATTAGTATTTTCATATGGAATTAATTTCTATAATTAGTATTCACTGAATTGAATTAATTTGGTTAGATTTGAGCTGTCCGGAGGTCAATTCAAGCAAGAAGGTGATTTTGAAATATCGGCCTAACTTCAAAAAGATAAGTGTCTTGCTTAACCTAGAGTGGGAGAATTACCCCTTAGGCATCGAGTCTTATATGCCATATGTGAAATGTGAAAAGCCGTGTACGCGAGGTTACGAGTACGTACTAGGGCTTATATGTGCAAACTTTATTGAGTTAAAGTCTTGGGCAAATTGTGTAGTAATTTGGATAATTGTTAGTATTTGTTAAATCATCTATTTGCCATGCCTAAATCCTTGTTGTTGAATTTATTTTTATATGACAATTTGATGTGATTGTTTCTTGAAAATTTATGTAATTTCGTGATTATTGTTGGTTTGATATTTCTTGGAATTTAATTTTAATATGAATTTTTCCTATGCAAATAATTAATTAAATGAGTTTAAGAAGAGGTGTTTATATAATTGTTGAAACATTTGAATTTAATGAAGACTTTGATTTATGTTGAGTAATTTCTATCTCTATCGATTGTTTTTGGGTGTTGTGCACATTATGATCGAGCCATGGGCTCCTTATTGTGGAAAATAATGTATTGTTGATTTTTGTGGCAAGTTGTAATATTTGGGTACTTGATGTGCAATCTGTGATATGTTGTAAGATTTGAGCACTATGTGCAATCTGTGATATGTTGTAAGATTTGAGCACTTGATGTGCAATTTATGAAATGTTGTAATATTTGGGCACTTGAGGTGCAAGTTGTATTATGCAGTGATATTTGGGCACTTGAGGTGCGATTTGTGAGATATTGTGATATTGATACGCATGCGGTGAGATAAGGGTGGCTTGAAACACATGGATAGTAGGGGAACTACTAGAAGTCATGCGGTGATATAAGGTTAGGGTGTTGAAATGCATGCGGTGAGATAAGGGTGGCTTGAAGCGCGTGGCTAGTAGGGGAACTACTAGAAGTCATGCAGTGTGATAAGGATAGCTAAAAACGCGAGATGCTATTTCAGAAAAACTGATTTCTTTAAAATTAAATGTGAAGGCTCCCGCGGTAATATAAGAAAATGAGATATTGTGGATTTATTTATGATTTGGGACTACGAGGCGGTACCTCGGGAGTGCCCTGTTGATATTTCTTTATTTATGTTCTTGCCTTGGGTGATTTTGTTTCATTTAATATATAAATTCTTGTTTTCTTCCGTGATGTACTAGCTGACTTTATTATTATGTGTTTTGTGCTCCTAGTTGTATTGTGTTGGCTTTGGCCTTTTAGCACGAGATTCTGAAGAAGTATATTTCGGGTTTTTCTTACTAATTTTCGATGATTGAGTTGATTTAAATAAAAGAAATTATTAGTATGTTTTAAATTAAATAGTTTTACAACCAAACCAGTGTTTTATCTGATGCTTTAGTTTAAGTGCAATGATATTTTCTTCACCCAAATGATTTCAAAAAAATAAATTCAATTCTTTGTTGATTTCTTACTTGATTTAAAAATTCTAAACTCACTTTAGTGGAAATAAATTGATCATGTGGATCTTATATACATTGAGGATATTGGCATGTGAATTGTCCTTGCAGTTGTGATATGAAATGAGGGCACGAGGTGCCGAAAAAATATGATGATTTAATTATGTGCACGAAGTGCCATGGAGATATGAAAAATGGGCCGAGACCCGTGTTTATAAAAAATATAAAAATGGGCCGAGACCCGTATTTTTATGATTATGAAATTAGGTGTCACATGGTGACTTTTTAATTGAAGAATTATATTCAAAATATTTATTTGGAAGGATTTTTATTTAGAAAGTATTATATGAAAGAATTATATTTGAAAGATATTTATTTGAGGTGTCACATGGTGTACTTGTATTTATTATTTGTTGAGCGATATTAAATGGTGTTTTGTTGTCTTGCTATGCGTATCACTGGTTTTTTATGATGTCCTTATTGTTATCTGTTTTCTACTATCTTGTATATTATATTGCACAGGCTATTAGACTAGTAAGTGTCTTGACTGTACCTCGTCTCTACTTCACTGGGGTTAGTCTTGATACTTACTAGGTACCAACTGTGGTGTACTCATACTACACTTCTGCACATTTTTGTGCAGAGCCAGGTATTGGAGATATCAGATTTGAGCATAGTTAAAGCGGGGCTGTAAAGATTCAAGGTAGAGCTGCTTGGTAGTCGTAGTCCCTTGGAGTCTTTTCATTTCATTGTACTATTAAATTTTAATCAAACATATTGTATATTCGGTCCTCATGATCATTCCATGTATTCAGTTAGAGTTCATGACTAAGTACTATCAGTCTTGGGAGGTTGTATATTCATATTTATTCCGCTGTTAGTTTTGGTTACTTATTTAATTCAAAACAAATGTCTTCAAAATGTAATAGAAATCGGCTTACCTAGTCTTAGAGACTAGGTGCCATCACGACGCCTGTGGTGGGATTTTGGGTTGTGACAGAGTGGTTGCTCGAACTCGAAGTAAGATAACCCTTAGGTTTTTTATTTGAGCGAGGATGGTCTCTCGAACTCAAGGCAAAAAATAGCCCTTAGGCTTTTGTAAAAAGATTGTTTATGGCTTTGTCACCTTTTTGGCTTGAAAAAGATTTTTTATCATTTGTATTTGCGAAACTTGTAATGCATTGGCATGAAATAAGGAATTGTTCGATAGTTCGAACAATTTTGTACTCATTAGAGTTTTTGAGGCTTGATATTATCGAAGCCTTTTATGATTTTGTCGGGGGCAGCCTTTTTAACAGGTTTATGAAAGAATTCGAATGCCTGTTTTGTTACGGAATTCGGACGTCTCCGACGCATGTTAATTCGGTTGTAGCCTCTTTAGTTAGGGATTTGCCTCTTGGGCTTATTTTCCCGTTTTGCTTTGAGCTTACCCGAAGTGTCAGTCCTCGAGTGGGGTGGCCGTGGCCTATAAAATCGAGGGTTGATTAAAAGGTCTTATGATCTCGGAGTTTATATAATTCAATCTCGTTTATTTTTCGGACGGCAGTCCCCGATTGTGGGGGTAATCATCCGAACTCTGGTCATGGTCGGCCCTTAAGCCTGTTTACATAATAGACCAAGAATATGAAATTGTAAAGTAGAAAAACTTTTCTAAGGTACGAGATATCGGTAAAGAAGAATACTTCTTTTTATAAATCATTATACATGCGTACATATTCTGTGCCATGGCTCTAGCAAACTACGCGGGCATGGTTCGTTTGGCCCTTACAAAATTTTCCTATCGAGACCCTGCTGCCATGAAGTAACTTCCTCGCGTCAAACTTGATATTCGAGGGCAATGGCCCCCAGTATTCGAGGTTGATTGTAAAGAGGAATCGGATACTATTGAATTGTTCTAAGTTAGCATGATAAATGGTTTCCTCATTAAAAACCTCACCGGAAAACCCATTTGGGACAAAACCGGTTTAAGAAATAAAGAGTGCAACGTGTTCTTTCAGACCTAAAGGCTTCATGTTAAAGAATCCATCACTGTTTCTGGTCGAACACCTGCAAGGGTTAGCTTTGAAAGATAAATGAAAATGGGAGGTGTCGTACCTTAGCAGTAGTATAGTTTTAGGTGTGATACATTCCAATTGCTCCGTAGTTGTTTGCCATTTATCAAGCCGAGCTTGTAGAATCCTTTTCCAATGATTTCGAGAACCTGATACGGTCCTTCCCAGTTCGGACCCTGGTTCCCTTCATTCGAATTTCGGGTGTTGAGCGTGACTTTTCTTAGCACCAAATCCCCGATGTTAAAATGTCAAAGATTGGTTCTTCGACTGTAATACCTTTCGATCCGCTATTTTTGGGCGACCAATCAGATGAGAGCGGATTCGCGTCTTTCGTCCAACAATTCTAGGCTCGTATTCATGGTCTCGTTATTCGACTCCTCTGTTGCATATCGAAACCTGATGCTAGGTTCTGTGACCTCGACCGGGATCAGAGCTTTGACGCCATAAACCAATGAGAACGGTGTTGCTCTGATACTGGATTTTGATGTTGTGCGGTATGACCATAGGACCTTGGGTAGTATTTCTATCCATTTTCCTTTGGCGTCGTTCAATCTCTTCTTAATATTTTGGATGATGGTTTAGTTGGTCGATTCGGCTTGTCCGTTCCCGCTGGGATGATAAGGTGTTGATAGGATCCTTTTGATCTTGTGATCCTTGAGAAATTTAGTTACTTTGCTGCCGATGAATTATTTTCCATTATCACATACAATCTCGGATGGCATCCCGAATTGACATATGATGTGGTCCCAAATGAAATCTATGACTTCCTTTTCTCTGACTTTCTTGAAAGCCTGTGCTTCAACCTATTTAGAGAAATAATCAGTCATAAACAAAATAAAATGAACCTTACCTGGGGCCGATGGGAGGGGGCCAACGATGTTCATTCCCCATTTCATGAAGGGCCATGGGGATAGGACCGAGTGGAGTGGTTCCCTGGGTTGATGAATCATGGGCGCATGCCTTTGGCATTTGTCGCATTTTTGAATGAACTCCCTTGCATCCTTGCCCATATCAGTCCAATAATACCCTGCTCTGATTACTTTGTGGACCAGCGAATCGGCACCGGAATGATTTTCACAAGTGCCCTCGTGAATTTCTCGTAGGATGTAGTCGGTATCTCTCGGTCCCAAACATATTGCCAATGGTCCATCGAACATCCTTCTAAACAGCGTTTCGTCTTCGGACAAAGTGAACCGTGCTGCCTTTGTGCGCAGAGCTCTCGACTCCTTTGGATCTGATGAAAGCTTTCCGTTATTTAAGTACTCTATGTATTTGTTTCTCCAATCCCAGGTTAAACTTGTGGAGTTTATCTCGGCGTGACCTTCTTCGATTACTGATCTCATGAGTTATACGACAGTCCCCGAGTTGAGTTCGTCGTCTTCGACCGATGAACCTAAGTTTGCAAGAGCGTCAGCCTTGCTGTTCTATTTTCGAGGTACATGTTGCAAGGTCCATTCCTTAAATCGATGTAGAGTCACCTGTAGTTTATCCAAGTACCTCTACATTCGATCTTCTCGGACTTCAAAAGTCCCGTTAACATGGTTTACCACGAGGAGGGAATCACACTTAGCCTCTACAACCTTCTCTCCCAAGCTTCTAGCTAGTTTGAGACCTGCGATCATGGCCTCATACTCGGCCTCATTGTTAGTCAATTTTATAGTTTTGATAGACTGTATAACTACATTACTTGTGGGTGATTTTAGTACGATGCCTAGTCCGGACCCGTCAGTGTTCGAAGCACCATCCGTAAAGAGAGTCCAGACTCCCGAAGATGTTCCCGATTTTATCAGTAGTTCTTTTTCAATCTCGGGTACGAAGGCTGGTGTAAAGTCAGCCACGAAGTCCGACAAGATTTAAGATTTGATGGCGATTCGGGGTCGATACTCAATATCATACCCACTAATTTTTATGGCCCATTTGGCCAATCGACCCGAAAGCTCGGGTTTGTGTAAAATATTTCGAAGAGGATAAGTTGTTACAACACATATCGGATGACATTAGAAATATGGTTTTAGTTTCCTAGAGGCGTTTATTAAAGCAAGCTCTAATATTTCTAAGTGTGGATATCTAGTTTCGGCCTCTCCTAAGGTCTGACTGACATAATAAATAGGGAATTGCGTACCTTGTTCTTCTTGGACCAGGACTCCACTTACCGCTATCTATGAGACATCTAAGTGCAGGTAAAGCTATTCGTCCACTTTCGGGGTATCCAAGGTCTGCTGGCATTTCGGAGTCCATGCAAAATTGCTCTTCTTTTTAAGCAGTAAGAAATATCGGTGGCTCCTATCTGAGGATCTCAAAATGAATCGTCCTAGGGCGTCTATCCTCCCCGTCAGCCTCTGCACGACCTTTACATTATCCACTACCATGATATCCTCGATAGGTTTGATTTTATTGGGTTTGATCTCGATTCCCTGATTTGACACCATGAAACCAACAAACTTGCCCGAGCCAACCCTGAATGCACACTTTTCGGGGTTGAGCTTCATATTGTACTCCCTCAGTATATCAAAAGTTTCCTACACATGCTTTAAATGGTCCTCTGCTCGCAGGGACTTAAATAACATGTCATCGATATAAACTTCTACTGATTTTCCTATTTGTTCTTCGAACATTCAGTTTACTAGGCATTGATAAGTTGCACCAGCATTTTTAGACCGAATGGCATTACGTTATAACAATAGGTATTGTACTTAGCGATAAATGAGGACTTCTCCTGATCCTCCGAGTTTATCTGTATCTGGTTGTACCCAGAGTAGGCATCGAGAAAACTAATAGTCTCGTGGTCGGCCGTGGCATCGATCATACGATCAATATTAGGAAAAGGAAAAGAATCCGTGGGGCATGCTTTATTCAGGTCTTTATAATCTATATACATTCTAAGTTTGCTTCCCTTCTTAGGGACTATCACCATGTTTGCTAGCCATTCAGGGTAACTTACTTCTCGAATGGATCCTATTTTGAGAAGTCTGGTTACCTCGTCCTTGATGAATGCATGTTTGACCTCGGACTGGGGCATTCTTTCTTGCTTCACCGGATGGAATTTTGGATCCAAGCTTAGTTTATGAGTGGTGATTTCCGATAGGATCCCTGTCATGTCAAGATGGGACCAAGCAAAACAGTCCATGTTAGCTATAAGAAATTGAATAAGCTTTTTCCTGAGCTCGGGACTTAACCCCGTGCCCAGGTATACCTTTCGTTCGGGCAGATATTCGATTAGTGTGATTTGCTCCAGTTCTTCGACCGTTGATTTGGTAGCGTCGGAATCATCGGGGACAATGAAGGATCGAGGGATCCTATAATCATCATCTTCGTCAATCTTCTGCTTCTCTAGTTGGGTCGAGGCTGACGTTTGTGATTGCTATTTGGTATCCCATTTTTCCTTCGAATTTGATCCCTTTGTCAATGAGAGTGATGATATCGGAATCACTTCATCGATGGAAAACATTTCCTTTGCGGCTGGTTTCTCCCCATAGATTGTTTTGATTCCCTCTGGTGTTGGGAATTTTAGAACCTGGTGAAGGGTCAAGGGTACTGCTCCCATGTTGTGAATCCACGGCTTCCCGAATAGGCCGTTATATCTCATGTCTCCCTCGATCACGTGGAACTTTGTTTCTTGGATGGTCCCGGCCATGTTTACTGGCAGAATTATCTCTCCCTTAGTAGTTTCACATGCCATGTTGAATTCGTTTAGTACCAGGGTTGCGGGCACGACCTGGTCTTGTAGACCGAGTTTCTCTGTGACCCTCGATCGAATGATGTTGGCCGAACTACCTGAATCAATTAACACATGCTTAACTTGAGTTTTATTCATAAGTATAGATATTACCAGTGTATTGTTATGAGGCTACATAATTCCTTCTGCGTCTTTGTCATTAAAGGACAAGGTTCCTTTTGGTATGTAATCCTGAGCTCGAGATCGCATCTCTCTTACAATCGACATCTTAATGCATTTAAACACTGGCCCCTGGGGGACATCGATCCCGCCGATGATCATGTGGATAATGTGTTGTGTCTATTTTTGTTCGTTTTGTCTATTGAACTCTCTGTTTTTGAAATGATTCTTGGCCCGGTCACTTAAAAACTCTCAAAGGTGCTCTTCATTTAATAACCGGGCTACCTTTTCTCTCAACTGCCTGCAATCTTCTGTTCTATGGCCATGGGTGCCATGATACTTGCACATTTGATTAGGATTTATCTGGGTTGGATCGGTCTACAGAGGTCGAGGCCGTTTAGTATCTTTGATCCATCCGATAGACGATATGATAGCGGATGCATCAATGTTGAAGTTATACTCTGACAATCGCGGTGCTTCCTTAGGTCCGGTATGCCTATCGAAACCATTCTTGTTCATCAGCCCTCGAGACCCTTGACCTCGATCACTTCTCCTTTCACCTCGTACGGAGTTGCGTCCTGGTTCGCTGCCCCTACGATCTCCATTCCACGGCCGGTATCAGTCTCTGTTTGACCTCGGTTATCAGTCGATGTCCCTTTTAATAACGGACCCAAAAGGGGGCCCCAATTGGTCTTCTTCGACTCTAATCTTCGATTAATATCGATTATGTACATCGGCCCAGGTAACAGTCGGGTACTCAATCAAGTTTTGCTTCAACTGGTGTGAAGCCATTGAGCTTCGTTTGTTTAGTCCTTGGGTAAAAGCTTGAACGGCCCAATCGTCCGTGACCGGTGGTAGATCCATTCGTTCCATTTGGAAATAAGATACAAACTCTATTAGCATCTCGTTATCTTTTTGCCTTACCTTGAAAAGGTCCGACTTCCTGGTCTCGACCTTTATGGCTCCGGCGTGTGCTTTTACAAAAGAATCTGCAAGCATGGCAAAATAATTGATAGAGTTAGGTGGTAAATTATGATACCATATCATTGCTCCCTTTGACAGGGTTTCCCCGAATTTCTTTAATAATACGGATTCTATCTCGTCGTTCTCTAGATCATTCCCTTTAATGGAACACGTATAAGAGGTAACATGTTCGTTGGGGTCGGTCATTCCATTATATTTGGGATTCTCGGGCATGCGAAACTTCTTGGGAATCGGTTTCGGAGCTGCGCTTGGGGGGAAGGGCTTTTGTACGAACTTTCTGGAATCCAAACCCTTCAATATTAGTGGTGCTCCAGGGATCAGATCAACCCTAGAGTTATAAGTTTCTACTTTTTTTTCGTTTGCTTCAATCCTGTTTTCTCTTGATTCAATCTATTTTGTCAGTTCCTTGAGCATCTTTATAATTTCGGGGTTAGTCCTCGATTCTTGTTCATTTGACCTTACTACAGCTGGCCCCGTTCTGTGGGTGACTTCTTAGGGTGGACCGGGCTCAGGCATGCTTGGTGCCTGGGTTTGGCTCTGCAACTGAGCTATCGCTACCTGTTGAGCTTGCAACATTTCAAAAATCATACGCAGGTTGATCCCGTCCTCTCCAATATTTTGAGTATTTCGAACTGCAGATCGAGTTCCACCATGAATGCTATTTTCGGAGCTAGAATGTTGGTTAGCTTTGGCTGCCACATGCGAATTAACATCAATTAGATCCACGGCCCGAGTCCCAACGGGGTCAACGGGTGGCCTTTCATCCCCGTGCATCACGTTGTTATTCTCATCTTGATGGCCAGATTCGTTGTCGATAGGTAGGGCCATTAACTGAGAGTTCATCATTTTCAGCCTGAAATCAAAGTCACTTCCAAAAGTAAGTGTAAAATAGTGTGTGCTTTATAGAGGTTTGTATCAAAATAACCACTATTATCCTTAGCCCCACGGTGGGCACCAAACTGTTTATCCAAAAAACGGATAGAGTTGAATTTATACGTAGTTCTAAGGATACATGGTATAACTTGGTACAAATTAAAAAAATGGGTAAATGAATGTCGAAATTAGCTGTAAAAGAAATGAATGCAAACCCAAATTGAATGGAAAGTGATTGATAAGAAAACAATATGAATCAATATCAAAGCCCAAAAGAGGATAGTATTTGCTTGATGTTCTGTAAATCTCAGTGAATCTGCCCTCTACAAATGATAACAACTCAATAGATTAATTTATTAGCTTTATCTTGATTCAAGCCATGATTTCTGCCGAGATTCTCCCCCTAATTGCGGCTATAACGACTTTTTTGTTTCTTGGCTTGATCTTGATCTTGGTCGATCTCGATCCTGATTGGTTTCTGGGGCTTGAGCTCGATCTTGGCCGATCTCTATTTGTTCGACCTCGTTGTCTCGAAGTCGATCTTGGCCGATATCTATTTGTTCGACCTCGTTGTCTCGAGGTCGATCTTGGCCGATCTCTATTTGTTCGACCTAGATGTCTCGAGCTCGATCTTGACCGATCTCGATCTAGACTGGTTTCTGGGGCTCGAGCTCGACAACTAAACTTCGCATCATGGTTCGATATTACAATGACAAACCTTGGTCAATCATGTTCCAATCTCGAAGGGCAAACCTGGTTTTGACCGTATACACTTACCAGTACATTTAGTAGCTTTCATGGACTTCCCTATGATCGAAAATATATTTTATTTTGGTAAAAGTAATTATGATTTTGAAAAATTAAGAAGGCATTAATTAGTATTTTCCCAAACTATCCTTGAACCAATAAATGATCTATAAAATATGGGTATCCAAAAGAGTAATTTAAGAAAATATAAATGATAACTTAGTTAAATAACACTTATATTAATACAAGTGTCAAAAATTTAGAATCACTTATTTTGAACAAGAGGTAGCATCGTCTAAGAAGCTATCCATAACTATTTTAATAACTTGATATTTTAAGTAAAATTTCATATTACCGGTGCATATAAATTAAGAAGAAAATTTACACATACTTAGAGCCTGTTTGGATGGACTTGTTGTAAGTGACTTTTAAGCCAAAAAGCCATAAGTTAGGAATTCTAGCTTTTGACTTTTGACTTATTTTTGTCATTTTAGCTTAAAAATAAATGTCTAAAAGTACTTTTTAACTTCATACAAACACTACAAAATGACTTAAAAATTATTTTAACTTAAAAATACTTAAAATAAGTCAATTCAAACGGGCTCTAAATAGGAGAACTGGGCCAGCCCTTACTAGTGTGTATACGTATAAGAAAATGGATAAAGGCAGGTTTTGGCACCCAGATGAATAAAAGGCTGTAAGGGGCAAGTGTTGACTTATCTCTTGTTTCTCCCAAGAGAAGTAGGGATGGGCATTCGGTACTACGGTTCGGTATTTAAGAATTTTGGTTCGGTATTTCAGTATTCGGTTTATCAATTGTGTATATCAAATACCGTACCAAAGTATTTCGGTACGGTTCGGTATTTCTTATTTTGGTTCGGTACAGTTTCGGTTTAATAATCTGCCATGCCTAACAATTTGCCATGCCAAACAATCTGCCATTCGGCGGCAAACAGAAATACAGAATGGGAACCATTAGATAAACAACATGAGAATTGAATCCAAAGGAAAAAGCAGTTTGTAATATGTAACTTTAGTTGTTTGGAACATTAAACAAATTGGTCTTATGAGCTTGAAACTAAAACAATCAAAATAAGGCTACTCTTTGAACACAGCATTGTATGCCGAACTTTTAGCCTCCTATGAAAACAACACCATGCTGCAATAGATGTGTTTCAGGCACAACAAAGTTGACGACAAACTTAGCAACTTAAAGTGTTCCCAAATATGAGAGCGTACTTTAGGAGCACGGGGCATGATTGCACTTGAACCTAAAAAAAATCATAAGTTAGGATATTATTTTTTGATGATAATAGAACAAAACTACAAAAGAATATCACCAAACAAATAGAGTATTAAACTTACCACTCAAGTTGCAAGTTGCAACTATATTTCAAACAATGCTAGTAGTGCTTCCATTATTTTTCATATCTAAAGATAATTCGACCAAATATGTCATACAAATAATGCTAACAAATTGAGACTAATGCTAAAAAATTGAGAACTTGCTCATAGAATTGAACACTTTCCCATTCTGTATATCTTTCTCTTATAAGATCAATTCCTCTCTTTAATTCATACTCTAATTACTGAGTTAATGATAATTTTGGAATCAATAATAAGTAGTAGATGAATGAAATACTCCTTAAATTTCTGTGAGGAACTTTACATAAAAGTGCACACATATATATAAGCACACAAAGGAGAGAAGGGCTAAACTATCTGAGAGATCCAACCACTTATTCCAGAACTTGTTTATGAAAAGATTGGCCATTAAAAAAAAAATAAGTGGCAGAATATCGTGATTAAATTTCCTTAATCAACCTATACATATATCCACATATAGAGGTAACCAGTGGTCATGAGTATATGAAGTTCAAATATGCAAAAAAGTTCTCATTATGGCACTAGAATGCATACACCGAGCAAGGGATGGAACTCCTAACTATCAAAATATGCCAGAAGAGGAAGGGATAAAGCTCATGTAATCAATCTATACATATAATTTGAGTCGAAAAATACACAAGTTAGCTCTAAAATTTTGCAGTGACCAAGTAGATCCACAAATAATGTGAAAAAGAAAAACTTAGATCCACAAAATATTTTCCTTATTCCAAAAACTACCAATTAATCTACCATAAATTATTATAAAAGAACTGAAGATTGAAGAATGAAAAGTTATGAACCTGTTGAAGAGTTGAATATTAAAGAATGAAGGTAAAAACGAGAAAACCAGCAGTCACACTTGAGAGTCGTCGGCGCCGAGGTCATGAAGTCGTCGTGACGTTGTCTCTATCGCACTCCTAGACGGCCAGACCGCAATCGATCTATTTCTCAGATCTAATTAGGTTTCTCAGTTCTCACTTCTCTCACACAGCCGATCTATTCAGTACTTAGGTTTCTAATTACTAATTCCTATAGTGAAACTAGGGAAAGAGGGTAAGGAAGTTGGGCCTAGTCTTATTGGGCTAGAGAGTAGAGATACACGATTAAAATTTTGGGTTGGGTTGGGCAGTGTAGGAAGCACATGAAATTATTTAAAAATTCGGTATTTCGGTATACCGAAATTTCAAGATCTTAATACCGAGGACCGTACCGTTATACCGAAATACCGAAAATTTAATATCGAATTATACCGAAATACCGAAAAAATCGAAACCGAAATACCGAATTAATTCGGTCCAGTTCGAAATTCGATTTTTCGGATTTTATGCTAGCCCGTAAAGAGAAGGGGGATCGAGTTTATCCTGTTATGCTTTTTAGTTTATCCTGTTTAGACAAGAGTGGGTTGCTCTAGTGGTGAGCACCCTCCACTTCCAACCAAGAAGTTGTGAATTCGAGTCATCCCAAGAGCAAAGTGGGGAGTTCTTGGATGGAGGGAGCCGAGGGTCTATCGGAAACAGCCTCTCTACCCCAAGGTAGGGATAAAGTCTGCGTACACACTATCTCCCCAGACTACACTAATGGGATTATACTGGGTTGTTGTTGTTTCTAAGCTTTCGTATCGAGATCCCGTTAAATTCAATGTTTTGAACTTAAGCCCCTTAACTAATGATCTAAGTAATGTGTAATCTTTGGTCTAATAATTTTTTCGTTATTTATTTCTAGGACATTGATGGGTGGTTATTTCATTAATTCTTTTTTTTTTTTTACTTTTTTTATAACACTATTTAGTCTCCTTTTTTTTCTTTTTTCTTTAACTAGTTCATTTGCTAATGAGTTGCATTGAACTTTTTTTCTTAGGAAAGTGTTCCTAATTCTTGTTAAATGAGATGGAAAAAATTGACACCAAAATCATATACTGAATCTCACTCTTTTCCTGAATCATTTAAAGCCAATTTAGGAAAAAGAATATCCATTAATTTCAAGACGAATAACTCAAACCAAACTAGCAAAATATATACATCAAATCGGTAGAATGGATACCCTATTTGATTGTGTTAATTACAATATTTCCACGGTTTAAATCGGTGTGGCACCCGGTATTTCCAAATCCTAGATCCGTTCCCAGTTTGTGTGGTCAATTCTTTTCCTAACAATTTAAAATGAGAAACATATACATTGCTAGTTCTCAAAAGTAGAGGCAACGACTGAGAGAAAATACCACGTGAGATAATATATTCAGAAAGGAGTAACATAAATTAAAGTAATGAAGCTATTTGCCGTCCATTATTGCCTGCCAAACTGAGTTTTCTGTTGCTCTTCTAGGCACGTCGCACGTATTAATCATATAATAATCCAAACAACAAGTTCCAATAAAAATAGCAAAATGTTAGTCTACTAATTTGCCTTATTATGTTGAAGCCAATATTCCAAAACCATCATCTTTTAAAGGACCATTGTCATGAATTTCTTTGGTAAATACTTTTGGCCTTCGATGTTTAATTAAATCAAACAATTTAACGTTAGCAAGTAAAAAAACAAAAGTAAGGATACATTTTACTTAACTATATTATGTGTATATGAAGAACAATTGTGTTGTGTTCATTATTGATTTCGTGTATACGTTATGTGTTGGTAAGTTTTGTACCTTTTCTCCCGTTTAAATAATTTAAAAAAGAAACAACAGGTTATTCATTTTTATTACTAACTATTTTACTATTTATGCAATTACCAAGATAATATATACCACAGTAATACATGTCAATATGTCATAATATAAATATAATATAAATAATGAAGCAATCAAGATCCTACGTAGTAAAGAAACATGCTAAATCGAGTTTGTTGCTTGCACGGCTGGACCATAGACATGCGATCTAAAGTATCATATCACATATTTTCTTAAAAAATATAAAACGTGCACTCCTTGGGTCGAAGTAATAATTATTCTAATATCCAACTCGATTTCTTTTCGCAGTTTTATTAATAATAATTAACACAAGATCTGAAATGTTGCTGTTCTAATATTATGATTGGGAGAAAGTCGCCTATTTTCCCCTATAATTCTAGCCAGCCATGAAGTGCGAATTTGAAATTAATTATCGAATCTCTCAGGCTAATAATATATTAAAAGAGAATCAAAAAATGGACTTGTTGAAGTGAGAAACTGATAAGTGGGGATTTCGACTACTTATTAGTGCCTTTTAACTTTTGTTTTAGTCCAAAAGCATTGAATTGTGCTCCCGGAACTAATGAAATGGTACAAAATTGCAGGAATGCTGGAAGTTGGGCTCCCGAGATGAAATCCGACTAAAAAGGAGCAGTCTAAGCACAAGGCAATAAAAGGGCACAGAAGCACAAAATGTGCGGTCCACGGAAGGAATTCTGCGACCGTAGAAGAAATTGCGGACCGCAGAATTCCATCTGCGACCGCAAACAAAGAAGGAAAACTCAGCAGACATTTGTGCAAATTGCAGACCGCACATGAATTGTGCGGCCGCAAAACGGGGCTAAGAGTTGAAGATCGAAGAGTGTGCAAAAAAGACCAAGTCCAGGAGCCTGTGTGAATTGCGGCACAAGAAGTTCCTTGCAACCGCAGACCTAATTGTGCGGACCACAGAAGATTGCCTCGCAGCCGCAGTTCAGAAATGTGCGGCCGCAGAACTCCACTTCCTGCCAAGATGAAGAAATCTGCGGACCACACATGAAATTATGCGGCCGCAGAACATACCGAGAGGCATTTTTATCCGATATTTTCAAACTTGTATAAATAGAAGGGTTTCACGAAATTAGGTCAAGTTTGAACCTCTGTAAACACCGTAGCCGTTTTTCTTTGCCATTTTTGGAAGTTTGCTTTGCTTTGGTGTAATTTACAATAGATTTAGGTATTTTAATCTTTTACTATGAGTTTAATTAGTCTTTCTTCTTCATTTTCTTTAACCCCAAGTATGAGTAGCTAGATTTTTACTAGGGTTATGACCCAACCCTAGTGTGTAAATCTTATGGGTATTTAATTTAGTGCTTGTTCATGATTGAGTATTTATTATTTAGCTTAGTTCATGTTTTAATTTGAGGAATTAATGGTTGCAAATATTAGTTCATGCTTATTTGACTTAGTCTCTTCTTGGGAAAGAGACACCTAGTCTAGGATAACATGGCTAACAAGGAACTGGGTCAATTGAGAGATAGATTTACCCAATTAAAAGGTTCAACCTAGATATAGTAATAACCCGACTTGAGCTTTTATCAACTATTTTGTGTGATACCCATTTGGTCTTAAGAAAGCCAAATTGGGCAAAATCACTCTCTGACCGAGAGGTATTCAGTGGGTAATTTAGATTTGATAACTATAATACACCCCAGTCAACAGAACAAGCATTAAAGTCTTCATTCCATTAGGCAAACACCTAGGTAATGGTCACAGCCCTAGGCTTTTTATCAATTTGAAAAAATCCCAAAAACAGTTGTCTCTAGTTTTCTTTCTTTATTTGGCAATCAATAGAGTAAAACTAGAAATAGAAAACTAATATTTTTGTGGAAGTGAAATTTCGATAATTCAATCACGCACATTGAAATATATACCCCTAACTACCATCTTAGCTCCCTGTGGATTCGACCTCGACTCTTAGTTGGATTTCTATAATTGCAAACGGCCATTTCATTCTTCTTTTGAGGTGTGCATTTGGACGCGGTCAATTTTTGGCGTCGTTGCCTGGGAGTTAAAAACGGTGTTAGCTATATATTTAGGTGTGTTTTAGGAGTATCTTCTTTTCCTTCCGTGTTACTAACTTGTTTGAGAAATCGTAGGTACAACCATGGCAAATAATGAGCTTGGAAATATTGCTTTGGGGGAGGTGGATGTTGAGGATGACCAAATGGATGAGGCTCCTCTTGAACCTCAAGCCAATAGAAGAGGCCGAGTGCCTCATGACAATGTGCCTGTTCCACCCCTACCTCCACCACGAGCGGCTCTACACCGGGTGTTACCCAATAAAGGATATGCAAGTTCAATAGTCCCTCCCCGTATTAGGGTGGCAACTTTCAACTCACCAACGTGATGTTCACTTTGCTAGAGCAACAAGGTTTCTTTACCGGTGCTCCAAGTCAAAATGCATATAAACATCTGAAGGGGTTTGTGGACACTTGTTGGGGGATAAAACAAATAAATATCTCCGAGGATGCATTGAGGCTAAGGCTTTTTCCCTTTTCTCTACGGCGGAAAGCTTTAGATTGGTTGGAACGTTTGCCGAACCATTCCATTCACACTTGGGATGAGTTGGCAGAAAAGTTTATTTCTAAGTTACTCTCTCCGAGGCATATGGCTATACTTCGGGATGAGATTTTGGTATTTAAGCAAGAGCCAAAAGAATCACTACACAAGATATGGGAACGCTATCGAACAATGGTTAAGGAATGTCCCAACAATGATAGGACGGAGAACATGATTCAACAAACTTTCTATCGTGGGATCAACACAACCAACCAATGTGTAGTGAATCAACTTGCCGGAGGGAAATTCATGACTACGCCTTATGCGGAGGCGTGTGAGATTTTGGATGAAATGGCAGAAATATCATCGACTTGGCAATCCCGGGCTAATGTTCCACAAGGTGATCCCAACGTGATCCACCTTCACAAAAAGTTGCATGACCATGGGCAAGCCATAGCCGAATTGACTACCACCATGAATCAACTAGCAAAGGCTCAGCTTCAACAAGTGCAACATCCTAAGCAAGTCAATTCCATGGAGGGAGTGAACATGATGATGAACAAAAGAAGAACAAAGGTTCCACAAGTGCAACATCGATTGGATAATTTTGTGCAAGAGGATAGTGGTTTTGATCAAGAAGATTCTTACAATGACCAAGAAGAGGAGGTGCAATATGTGAACAACTTTTAAAGGCAACGAAACAACTTCCAAGGCCCGAGCCAACAACAATGGCGACCTAAAAACAATCAAGGCAATTGGAATTCTCATAACCAAGGAAATTGGAGTGGTGGAAACAATCAAGGAAATTGGAATAGTGGCAACAATCAAGGGAATTAGCATAACAATAATAATCAAGGCAATTGAGGTCGGGTTTTCAAAGCCCCCCGATGTATCAACAACCAATCAACCCTCCTCTTTATCCTTCCCATGAGATGGGGCGTATTGAGAACATGTTCAAGAAAATTATGGAAAAGAATTCTGATTCGAATGCCAAACTTGCCTCACACAACACATCGATCCGCAACTTAGAAATGCAAATGGGGCAAATCTCTCAAGCTCTCAATTCTCGTCCTAAGGGGGTACTACCAAGTGACACGGTGGTAAACCCAAAGGGTGGAAACAAGACGGGGCATGCCATGGACGTTACTACAAGAAGTGGAAGAGGTGGGAATGCACCCACCTCAAGTCAAAGGCAACTTGTGGATGATGAGCAAGTGGTACAAGAAGAAGAGGTCCCAAAAGATGTGGTGCAAACAAATGATGAAGTTCGGATTGATATTAATGATAGTGTGAAAGATACTCAAGAGGAGGTGAACCCGTCTAGGGATCACATTATTGACATACCGAAACCGGTAGTGCAAAAGGCTAAGGCACCACTGCCTAAGCCTCCACCTCCAAATCCTCAAAGATTTTCCAAACAAAATGGTGAGAATCAATTTAAAAAGTTCATTCAAATGATGAAGCGTCTGTCAATCAATGTGCCATTAGTTGAAGCTTTGGAACAAATACCCAGTTATACAAAGTTTATGAAGGATCTTGTTACAAAGAAGCGGTCAATAATTTTTGAAACTATCAAGCTCACTCATCAAGTGAGTGCAATAGTGCACTCAATGGCTCATAAATTGGAAGATATTCCTTGTACAATTGAAAGTGCCTAGTTTGCTAAAGCTCTTTGTAATCTTGGGGCAAGTATCAATTTGATGCCATATTCGATTTTCAAGACCTTGGGAATTGGGCAACCAAGACCCACGTCTATGAGATTGCAAATGGTCGATCGTACCATGAAGAGACCTTTGGGGGTGATTGAAGATGTCTTGGTTCGTGTTGATAAATTCATTCTTCCGGCGTATTTTGTCATTCTAGATTGTGAAGTTGATTATGAGGTGCCGATTATTCTTTGAAGACCTTTCCTTGCTATGGGGAAGGCTCTTTGTTATGTTGAAGCCGGAGAACTCACCTTCCGAGTTATTGATGAAAAAGTAGTTTTCCATGTGTGTAAATCTATGCAACAACCAAATAGCAATGAGGTGTGTTCTTTTGTGGACTTGGTGACTGATGTTATCGTTGATGATACAAGTTCCACAATAAATGTTGGAGATATGTTGGAGACTGTCTTGCTCAACTTTGATGATGGCGAGATGGATGGCTTCATAGAATATGTGAACTCTTTGAAAGGAATGAGGTCGTATAATTATGCACCCCGGAAACTATCTTTGGATCTTAAAAATAGGAAAACTCCTCCTACAAAGCCTTCAATTGAAGAGCCTCCTACCTTGGAGTTGAAGCCATTGCCTCCACATCTTCGGTATGAATTTCTTGGCCCTTGTTCTACTTTACTGGTGATTCTTTCCTCTTGTTTGACTAACGTGCAAGTAGATTCTACATTAGTAGTGCTACATAAGAGGAAGAAGGCTATTGGATGGATATTGGCGGATATTCAGGGGGATAAGTCCCGCATTTTGCATGTATAAGATCAACTTGGAGGAAGGTGCCAAACCATCTATTGAACATCAAAGGAGACTAAATAAGGCTATGCAAGAAGTTGTCAAAAAGGATATTATCAAGTGGTTGGATTCCGGGGTTGTCTACCCTATTTCCGATAGTTCGTGGAGTTCTCCGGTTCAATGTGTCCCAAAGAAGGGGGCATGACAGTGGCCACCAATGACAATAATGAATTGATTCCTATAAGAATGGTGACCGGTTGAAGAGTGCGTATGGACTATCATAAGCTCAACAAAGTCACAAGGAAGGATCATTTCACACTTCCCTTCCTAGACCAAATGCTTGATAGGTTGGCCGACCGTGCTTTCTATTGCTTTCTTGACGGGTATTCGGGCTACAGCCAAATCCTTATTGCTCCGGAGGATCAAGAGAAAATAACATTTACATGTCCCTATGGTACTTTTGCCTTTAAGCGGATGCCATTTGGTTTGTGTTATGCACTAGCGACTTTTCGAAGGAGTATAATGGCTATATTCATAGACATGGTGGAGGACTACCTTGAAGTTTTCATGGATGACTTCTTGGTGGTTGGGGATTCTTTTGATGATTGTCTTGCAAATTTAGATAAAGTGTTGGCAAGATGTGAAGAAATGAATTTGGTACTCAATTAGGAGAAGTGTCATTTCATGATCGAGGAAGGCATTGTCCTTGGCCACAAAATCTCAAAGAATGAAATTGAAGTTGACAACGCAAATATTGATGTGATTTATAAACTTCCACCTCCAACTTTGGTGAAAGGTGTGCAGAGTTTCTTAGGCCAGGCAGGGTTTTACTACCGTTTCATCAAAGATTTCTCTAAGGTGGTGAAACCGTTGTGCAAACTTCTTGAGAAAGATGCTAAGTTTAAATTCAATTATGATTCTATGAGAGCCTTTGAATTGTTAAAGTTCAAGTTGACAACCACTCCCATCATCACCGTTCCAAATTGGAGTGTCCCTTTTGAGCTCATATGTGATGCTAGTGACGTAGCGGTTGGGGCTGTTTTGGGGCAATGCATCAATAATATTTTTCATCCGGTCTACTTTGATAGTAAGATCATGAATGGTACCCAAGTCAACTATACCGTTACAGAGAAAGAGCTCCTTGCCATTGTGTTTGCAAAATAGAAGTTCCGCCCGTACTTGATGGATGCGAAAGTTTGTCCACACGGATCATGCGGCACTTCGTTATCTTATGAGCAAGAAATATTCCAAAGCTCAGTTGGTAAGATGGGTGCTTTTATTACAAGAGTCTGATATTGATATCCAAGATAGAAAATGAAGTAAAAATCAAGTGACAGACCACTTGTCTCATTTGGAGGAGGAGGGAAGGGCGCATGATGGCCTTGAAATCAATGACTCCTTCCCCTATGAGAAACTCTTGAATATTTCAATGAAGGAGGTGCCATGGTTCGCGGATCTAGCAAATTTTCTTGTGTGTGGAATCATTCCGGATGAGTTCTCTTCAAACTAAAGGAAGAAGCTCAAACGGGATTGTCACGATTATTATCGAGATGAACCATACTTTTTCCGGATTTGCACGGATGGGCTGATTAGAAGATGTGTACCGGAAGAAGAGCAAGGTGTTATTCTTGGGGATTGTCATTCTTCGCCATATGGTGGTCACCATAGTGGAGAAAGAACGGCGGCCAAAGTGCTAAGTTGGAGTTTCTATTGGCCCACTCTTTACAAGGATGCAAGTAATGTAGTGAAAAGATGTGATGAATGTCAACGTGCCGGTGGAATCTCGAAGAAAAATGAAATTCCTCTCACTACTATTTTGGAGATGGATATCTTTGATGTGAGGGGTATTGACTTCATGGGTCCTTTGTGAGTTCTTGTTGAAACACCTACATCTTGATTGTGGTTGATTATGTGTCTAAATAGGTTGAAGCCGCTGCTCTACCCAATAATGAGGCAATAAGTGTGGTGGAATTCTTGAAGAAGAATATTTTCACAAGGTTTGGTACTCTGCGGGTTATCATAAGCGATGTGGGGTCGCATTTTTGCAATAAGGCTTTTGACACCTTATGTAGCAAGCATGGTGTTACTCATAAAGTCACGACTCCTTATCATCCACAAGTTAGTGGTCAAGTGGATGTCTCCAACTGGGAGATAAAGAGTATTTTGTCCAAAACAGTGAATGCTAACAGGACGGATTGGTCTAAGAAGCTTGATGATGCATTATGGTCCTATCAGACGGCTTACAAAATACCTATCGAAATATCGCCATATTGGTTGGTGTTCAGAAAAGCTTGTCATCTTATGGTAGAACTTGAGCACAAAGCCATGTGGGCTCTAAAGAAGTTAAATCTTGATTGGGATGTAGCCGCTAACTTGAGGGTTGCACATTTGAATGAATTGGATGAGTTCTGGTATCTTGCTTATGCAAGTTCGTCCTTGTACAAAAAATATATGAAATACCTTCATGACAAATACATTTGGAACAAAGAGTTCAAGGTAGGCGATCTTGTATTGTTGTTCAACTCGAGGTTAAGGATGTTTCCCGGAAAGCTAAAGTCTAAATGGAGTGGTCCTTTTGAAATTGTGGGTATGACACCTTTTGGTGAATTGGACTTGAAGAACAAAAATAGTGAGGTATTCCGAGTCAATCGTCACCAGGTGAAACACTATTTGGGAAACATTAGAGATGGCCACATCGTGGCGGTGATTCATAGCAACTGATGGTATTTTGCGTCATGTCGCGACGTTAAATTAGGCGCTTATTGGGAGGCAACCCATGTTTCTTTTTCTTTTCTTTGTTTCTTTTGTAGTTAGGTGTTATTTTTTTGCTAACTTGATTAGAAGTGTGTTGCAGAGATGAGTGTGCTTTATAGGAATTGTGGCCAGAAATTTGGTTAAGTGTTGAAAGAATTGCAGATTGTAGTCGTATTGTGCGGACCACACAATTATGGTTGCTACAACAAAAGGTGCCCTGCGACCGCACAACTTGCGGACCGCACAAATTGAAGGTGGAAAATGACAGCTCTCTAAAGTTGGCCTGTCAAAAATAAGGTCGATCTGCGGCCGCAACACAAAATCTGAAGTCCGCAACAAGGACCTGCTGTTGCACGCAAATTTTTGTGGACCGCACACAAAATGAAGTTTTAATCTCACTAGGTAACAGAGTTCGATCCGCAACCGGAATTTTGCGACCGCACTCACCCCTTTTCCCCTTTTGAACTTCAAGCATATAAATAAGAGGGCTAAGGCTATTGTTACCCTTCTCCCTCTATGAGCACAAAACTTGCACTAATTTGAAACCTCTTGGTAAATCATCTACCCACACGCCTAGAAATTCTTGATCACTAATTCATATCTGGTATGCTTCAATTACTTGTTAGAATTTTTCAATTTTTAGTTTAATTTATAGCTTTTTAATTAGTTTAGGCCTTTTGTCAGAACAAATAAATTTGCAATGACCCGGCCGGTCATTTTGAGCTCTAGCACATCGTTCGATAGTTTGAGGCCATGAGCAGCTTCACTTCAGGTATTATGACTTGTAGGCGTGGTCGGGATTGAATTTCGGGAAGCTCAGAGTCGACTTGGAAAGAAAATTCTCATTTCGAAAGCTTTAAGTTGGAAGAATTGACTAAGATTGGATTTTAGAGTAAACGGCCTCGGAATCGGGATTTGAAGGTTCCAGCAAGTTTGTATGACGATTTCGAACTTGGGCGTATGTTCGGATCAGGTTTTGGATACCTCAGAAGAGTTTCGGCACCTATTGTGGAAGTTAGCATTTTGGAAGAATTCCATAAATTTGGGTTGGAGTGCATTTCAATGTTATCGATGTCTTTTTGGAATTCCGAGTCTAGGAATAGCTCCGTATTGTGATTCCGGTGTTGGGAGCACGACCAGAAGTGGATTTGGAGGTCCGTAGGTCATTTTGGGGTCATTTGGCGAAAGTTGAAAATTTGGATAATTTTTAGAAGTTTGACTGGGAGTGGACTTTTTGATATCGGGGTACGAATTCGATTTCGGAAGTTGGAGTAGGTCCGTAATATCAAAGATAGATTGTGTGCAAAATTTGAGGCCAATCGGATGTGATTTGATAGGTTTCGGCATCGAATGTAGAAGTTTGGAATTATAAAGTTCATTAAGCTTAGAATGGAGTGAGATTCATGAATTCGACATTGTTTGATGCGATTTGAAGGCTCGACTAAGTTTGTAATGTGTTTTAGGATGTGTTGGTATAATTGGTTGAGGTCTCGAGGGCCTCGGGTAGATTCCGGATGGTTAACGGATCGAGTTTGGACTTGGAAGAAAAGATGAGGCAGCCGATATCTGGTGTGATCACACCTACCCAATAAGGGCTGCAGGTGCGAGGTCGCAGGTGCGGTTTGGGTGAAGCTGGGAAGTGACCGAAGGTGCGAAGGGTTGTCTGCACCTGCGAGGTAGCAGATGCGGAGGTGCGTCGCAAGTGCGAGAGTGAGAGAAGAATCTGGGAGCGTAGGTGGGAGGGTATGTTTGCACCTGCGGAGGTGCAGATGCGGAAGGAGGGCGCAGGTGCGGAGTCGTGCTAGGCATAGGGAATTCGCAGGTGCGAGGTTTTGGCCGCACCTACGAGACCGCATATGCGACGAAGAGGCCGCAAGTGCGAACTTTGGGGCTGGGCAGTGTGTTCTTTAAAAACGAGGGCTTGGCTCATTTTCACCTCATTTTCTCCATGGGAGCCAGTCTTGGAGCGAGTTTGGAGCTCATTCTTCGTCATCAATACCAACGTAAGTGATCCCCACTTATTATAAGTTAAATACATGGTTTGTATAAGGATGTAAACATGGAAATTAGTATAAATTGTGGGGTTTTGGTAGAAGACCTAGAATTTGGTATTTTTGGATTTTGACCACGAAATTGGGCATGGAATTTAGAATAAACTATATATTTGAGTTCGTGAGGTTATGTGTAAAGTTATCTTCGAAAATTTTTGGAATCCGGGCACGTGGGCCTGAGGGTAATTCTTATTGACTTTTCGATCGGGGTTAGAAGTTGCTATAAATTGGATTATATTGAGTATTCGAGTGTATATTAATGGGTTTGCATAATTATTGGCTAGTTTTGGAGCGTTGTGTATCGATTCAAATTGTTTGAAGGGCTCGGAAGCTGGTTATGGAACTACAGAGCGAGGTAAGTCTCCTTTCTAACCGTGTAAGGGGGAATTAACCCCATAGGTGAACTAAATTATTGTGTGCTTCTATTTGTGGGGGCTATGTATGCATGAGGTGACGAGAGTCCATACGTAGCTACTAGTTGTGCCTACATCCGGGTAGTTTTAGGCTCACATCATGCCTTGTTGATATTGTTATTGATTTATGTTTATTGTTTGCCTTGAGAGGGAGCGAGATTGAGTCTGCTTATTAAATGTTTTGAAAGGAGTTGAAATTGAAGAACTTAAGATTTAAAATGTTTAATTTGAACTTCGTAATTTTGAAAAGAATTGAGGAATAATATAATAGCTGAAGAAATCTGTGAGTAACCGCATCGCATGTATGTTTCACGAGCGGGTGATTTCCTTAAAAAGTTTCAAGTTGAATTTTCATTATTTAAAAAAAAGAATCAAGAAAGAGATATGATTTAAATGTTAAACTTATATTTGGCCGCGTCGCATGTATGATTCGCGAGTGGGGTATTTCCTTAAATTTATATTTGACCGCGTCGCATGTATGATTCGCGAGCAGGGACCGCATCGCATGTATGATTCGCGAGCAGGGAAATTTATAGATACATCTATGGTTCGCGCCATTCGACCCTCTGGCAGTGCACAATTTAAATATTTATTGGATCGGGTCGTACGACCTCGATATGATTTGCGCATGACTTAATTGATTGTTTGGAATTATTGATAATTGATATGGCTCATTGGTCGAGGATATAAATTGTTAAAAGATGAATAGAAATTTGGAAATCCCCTATTAACAACAGAATTATTTACTTGTCTCATGTTATTGTGTTTATCGTTGCCTCATAAAAAAATCCATAATTTATCATATCATTGGTATATTGATTATAGCTCGTAGTAAGTGTCCGAGTCAACCCCTCATTACTACTTCTTCGAGGTTAGGCAGGATACTTACTGGATACGCGTTGATTTACGTAGTCTTGATGCACATTTTTATGCAAGTACACGTATGTTTAGCGGCCTTTGGGCGCAGAGGCACGATTATGGCGTGGACTTAGGTGAGCTGCATTCTATACGACGTTCCGCAACCAACAGAGTCTCCTTCAGAGTACTTACATTTTTCCTATCCAATTGTATTCCGGACAGTTGTTGTATTTTATTTTACATTCTTAGTAAATGCTCATGCACTTGTGACACCGGGTTTTGGGATGATTATGGGTTGCACTGTATTGGAAATTCTTTTAAAGATATTATGACATATTTTGTAAACTCCATCTTCTGCTATTTAATTGAGGGTAATAACTATGATTTCAAAAATATTAAAATGAGAATTTACTAATTATTGGTGTTGGCTTGCCTGACAGTAGTGTCTGGTGCCATCACGACCTTTCAAGGATTTTTGGGTTGTGACAACACGGTATCAGAGCACTAGGTTCACTTAGGTCTCACGAGTCATGAGCGAGTCTAGTAGAGTCTTGCAATTTGGTATGGAGACGTCTGTACTTATCTTCAAGAGGCTACAGGGCTGTTAGGAGCACTTCCCTTCTTCATTCTCATCGTGCGATTTGATTCCTTTGAGGCTTATGCCTTCATTTCTTTCCCATTCAACTTATGCGACGTGAAGCGCTGGTTATAAATCGGGAATTGAGGAATTGTAATGGTTCTACAGATACGGTGCGGGACGTTTCTCCCTGCGTGGCAGATTGGGCTATTGTCATCGCCTTGTGGAAGGATATTCTGTCATTAGCTCAGTAGTTGTATTTCTGAGAGCATTGAGGCTATGCACAGGTTGCTACGATGCTTATGAGTTATTATCGCTCGGTATTAATATGATGGTAGGGTGCTTGCCCATGTGTTAGGGCAGTGAATGACTTGAAAGGAGGTTTACTCAGTGCATGATTCAGAGATTCGGTAATTTACTTCCGACGGAGGAAAGGCAATCGGACTGAAGATGTTCAGACTTGGGCTGATGGAGTAGCGGGACCCGATATTTTCGAGCATGGTGGAATCTTCGCCATGTGAGGTGGCATCATTGTCCTTGATTGGTTATAATGTGTTAAGTTCGTCGGTGTTATGGTTTCCTTCAATTCGCCTTGGGGCAGAGTATTATAAATGGTGCCGAGAAAACGGCTATTAGAGGTTGCAGTGTGCAGAGGTTCAGGATCGAATCGGCATTCCTGGTATTGATGGCTCGAGAGAGATGATTTTCGGAAGGGTTTAAGGTTGGTAGCGATCTATCGGTTCAAGTGCTACAGAGATAGATTATGATTTAAGGCAACAACTGGGCAGCGAAGGATAAGGAAGGACATGTAGGAAGTGTCTTGTGGTGGTTAAGTTCCTAGAAGGCCTAGTGTGAGAAATAGAAGTTGAGTAGTTGCTTAAAGGAGAGGGTTTGACAAAAGTGGGAGAGTGGCAAGGTAGCATATGGGTTACGGGGTAGGATAGCTACACGTCTTGAGGAAATTTTAGAGTGATTTGGGATTCATGGTGGACAGTGACTAGGTCTGCGGAATTAATTTGAAATATTGGCTATTATACGGCGGGAGATTGGATATAACATAAATGAGTTGCTTGATATGAAGAAAGATACAACATGACTTGGGATTGGAATGTATTGTCGCACCTTTAGTTGGCGTCCATGAGGAGTGAACGGACTGGTGCAACTGGTGAATGATCTCGGACTCATGATTATCTACTAATTTGTAGTAATTATACCCAGTGCAGCGACGTTGGAATATGTCAGCATGTAATTTCCACAGGTGGGTTATCTCCTTTGAGCAGGTTAGCGGTCGCGTGGTAATTGACGAAGCTTCTGCGAAGAATTCTACTGGCTACCCGGTAAGAGATTTAATATGTAAATGTGGCTAGTGGTTCGAAGTGTTTATTAAAGGTTAATAGAAGGATTTCCAGGAATTTGGCTGGTTGATTATGCTGGATCATGTCGATGAAGGAAGAATCTTGGTGGGTTCCAGGTTTATGCAATAGTATCTTCAAGCTAAGTGGTAGAGTCTCACCGCCTACAGTTGGATTGCATGGTCGTCTATTTGTAAGATTTCTGGTTATCGACATATTGATGGGTTATTACGACTAAGGAAAGAGAACATCAGTAGTAATTTGAGCAAGCGATTTGAGAGGGTGCTCATGTGCTAGCGGAGCCTTGGAGTTGATTATATTCGGGACCAAGTTAGAGTGGGTGACTCTCAATAACGGTCCTGTGACTCTCAATAACGGTCCTAGTAGATTCAAAATTAAGGTGTGGTGTCTAAGGATTTCGAGTCCATGGTATGGTTGAATATCGAGCTTTTGCAGCGGATATTGATAAAGGAGATGTTGTTATTTCTAAGGAAGATCCAGAGTAAATTAGGAGAAGTCGGGTTTTGGTTAGCAATGGTTGAATTGGCATGATGATGTCAATGATCAGCTCCTGCAGCGTGTTGAGTTGTGCATGTGATTTGTGGCGGTACGTGCGAGGTTTGACGGCCGCCGTAATTGATTTTATTTGGGGGCATTTGAGCATTATGGCATGTTAGGTGTAGACGGATCCCGGAAGGATTGTGGTGGTTTAGACCACTACTTGAGGTTGGTATTTTCTGCATATATGAGGATTCAGTCACGAGTTGAGATCGTTCTCTTGGAACGAGTTAAGTAAAAGGTTTCTATGTGGTGAAGTGTTTACCCTATTAATAGTTCGAAAGTTAAGATGAAATTATTGTACTCTTGTGCATTGGCATGACTAAGTGCAGTGATCGACATGGGATTCGGAAGTTGAGGATCAAGGTTACAGATTGGTGTCGACAAGAATGTCAAGAGCTCAGATGAGCGGGAAAGGATTTAGCTGGTTAGAGTAAGCTAGTATTGTCTTTGGCGTCACCTGAGATCGGTGCCTGGTGTGAAAGGGCTTTGCACACTGAATACGGATTCTTGAGTTTGCTTTACAGCGATTGGTGTGGCCGGTAGTATGAATATACAGACTTGTTACCTGGTGCGGAAGGTCATGGGGGAATATCCCATGGGAAGATTGTATAAGTGTGACATGTAATCACTTGATTGATTGAAGAATGGAAACCAAGTATGAAGATTTTGGTAATATCGCTAATTGGGAATTTATGCCTGGAGGGCACTCGGTTATTTTGGTGGTGGACTGTGGAAGTTTGTTCCGGCTATGATGGTTGTTCTTATGTGTTATGGGAAAGAGGGGTTATTATGGACCCGTGAAAGGTTATTAGCCTAGTACCGTGCGATCAGAATCGTCTTGAGATCTGTGGATGGATTTAAAAGTGAATATGGGCTCTATGTCAGGCCGGATGTGTTCATTTCGGTATAGCGCTCCTTATGGAGGAGTATTCGGACGTTGGATGTCATTTCGTCATCGGCTATTTCATGTAATACTATATTGTGCCGTGTGAGTTGTGAAATGGCTTGGTAAATTTCTTATTTGTTGAGGTTCCGCATAGCGATGGTGTTATGTGAGCAGGATGGCTCTCGAGATTTAAATCATATATCGCACCTTAGTTGTGCTTGAGTTTTGTAGCGTATGGTGCTATTTGTCTCCCCAAGGATGGTATTATGCACTTACTGTGCTTGTGGCCGATATTCGGGTATTTTGTAGTAATGAGCATTCTAGCTCGGTAAGTATCTCTTTATGTAGATTTTATGTGTGGATCGGGTGGCATGCCGCCACAGGTATGTTGTTTGGATCGGGTTGCACGCACAACAGTGTGATGTTGAGTACAGTTCCCTATATATATTCTTGTGTATTTTGTTTCTCATTTTCTAAGGAAGGTTCATAACACCTTTTCGGTTGTTTAATTAGTTACGGGGGTTGAGTAGTTCTTTCCAGAGTTTGTTTTTGTTCATAACACCTTTTCGGTTGTTTAATTAGTTACGGGGGTTGAGTAGTTCTTTCCAGAGTTTGTTTTCCTTATGTATCACATTCAAGTTTGTAGTTTGTCGGCACATTGGGGCATCATATGAGATTTTTGGCAGAGTCTGAGGTGGCTTATTGCCTGGACAGCTTATACTGGGAGAGATGGGATTATTGGACCTGGGGTCAGTATGATCAGATCGGTATGAGGCATAGTTAAAGAGTAAATATCGGTATTCAGTCCAGAATGAGGTAATGGTTCTTGTCAAGGGGAGAAACTCAATGAATGGCTAACTCGGCAGCTGGTTGTAAATTTCTACGCATCGTTTCCGCTGCGGCAGCATTACAAGAATTGGAGCAGAACATGTGTGTGGTATGAGGTGTGTCGTGGACATTAGGTTCGTGGAATTTCTGCTATTATTATCAAAGGATTCTATTATGGTCATGTGAATTATGCATTGCATGGTGTGAATTCAGCAAAGGTATGCAGTCATGTTTTGGTACATCGTGTGGTGATTGATACGGTGATTGTACGTTGGAAGCAGGCCTGGCAGAAGATTTCGGATGTTGGAATTTGGCTCTAAGGCTAATTTGACTAAGCAAAAAGGGGAATCTTCAGATTTAATCGAGCCAGTGTACTCATCTGAGTTATGGTAGAATGGGTAGGTGCACGAGGTGTTAAGCAGTGATTTTAGACAACTCCAGAGCAGTTCTTAGCACGTTCGAGGACGAACGTATCTTTAAGTGGGAGAGAATGTAAGGACCCGACCGGTTGTTTTGAGCTCTAGCACGTCGTTCAGTAGTTTGAGGCCATGAGCAGCTTCACTTCAGGTATTATGACTTGTACGCATGGTCGGGATTGAATTTCAGAAAGTTCAATGTCGGTTTGGAAAGAAAATTCTCATTTCGAAAGCTTTAAGTTGGAAGAATTGTCTAAGATTGGATTTTAGAGTAAACGGCCTCAGAATCAGGATTTGAAGGTTCCAGCAGGTTCATATGACGATTTCGGACCTGGGCATATGTTAGGATCGGGTTTTGGATACACCGGGAGCATTTCGGCACCTATTGTGGAAGTTAGCATTTTGGAAGAATTCCATAAATTTAGGTTGGAGTGCATTTCAATGTTATCGATGTCCATTTGGAATTTCGATCTGGGAATAGCTCTGTATGGTGATTCCGGTGTTGGGAGCGCGACCGAAAGTGGATTTGGAGGTCCGTAGGTCATTTAGGGGTCATTTGGCGAAAGTTGAAAATTTGGATAATGTTTAGAAGTTTGACCGGAAGTAGACTTTTTGATATCGGGGTCGGAATTTGATTCCGGGAGTTGGAGTAGGTCCGTAATATCAAAGATTACTTGTGTGCAAAATTTGAGGCCAATCGGACGTGATTTTATAGGTTTCGGCATCGAATGTAGAAGTTTGGAATTCTAAAGTTCATTAAGCTTGGAATGGAGTGCAATTCATGAATTCGACGTTGTTTGATGTGATTTGAAGGCTCGACTAAGTTTGTAATGTGTTTTTAGACGTGTTGGTATAATTGGTTGAGGTCCCGAGGGCCTCGGGTGGATTCCGGATGGTTAACAAATCGAGTTTGGACTTGGAAGAAAAGATGAGGCAGCTGATATCTGGTGTGATCGCACCTGCGCAATAAGGGCCGCAGGTGCGAGGTCGCAGGTGCGAGGTTGCAGGTGCGAGCCTATGGTAGCAGGTGCGGTTTGGTCGAAGCTGGGCAGTGACCGTAGGTGCGGTTTGGGCGAAGCTGGGCAGTGACCGCAGGTGCGGAGGGTTGTCTACACCTACGAGTTCGTAGATGCAGAGGTGCGCCGCAGGTGCGAGAGTGAGAGAAGAATCTGGGAGAGCAAGTGCGAGGGTATGTCCGCACCTGCGGAGGCGCAGATGCGGAAGGAGGGCGTAGGTGCAGAGTCATGCTAGACAGAGGTAATGCGAAGGTGCGAGGTTTTGGCCACACCTGTGAGACCGCAGATGCGATGAATAGGCCGTAGGTGCGAACGTCGGGACTGGGCAGTGTGTTCTTTAAAAATGAGGGCTTGGCTCATTTTCACCTCATTTTCTCCATGAGAGCCCGTCTTGGAGCAAGTTTGGAGCTCATTCTTCGTCATCAATGCCAAGGTAAGTGATCCCCACTTATTATAAGTTAAATACATGGTTTGTATAAACATGAGGGGAATAACTATGATTTCAAAAATATTAAAATGAGAATTTACTAATTATTGGTGTTGGCTTGCCTGACAGTAGTGTCCGGCGCCATCACGACCTTTCAAGGATTTTTGGGGTGTGAAACAATTATACAACCATGTGGGGGTAAATCTGTGGTGGTCAACTAGTACATGCTTTATAGGAACTGGGTCAATAGATTTTCATGCTTGTACGTTGTTACCGTGTCAAAATTTGTACAAAAATATTGCAAGCCCTAGATAAAAGGGATGACTTGTTCGTAATTGTTTGAAATCTGCGGCCACACAAGCAATTGTGTGGTCCTCAGAAGTTGAGTCTAGGGGTAACTCTAGGAATGCATGGGTCTGCGGCCGCAAGGAAAATTATGCGGACCGTAGAATTTCCATTGCGTCCGCAAAATAGTTGTTTCTCTGTCTTAAGAGAAGTTTGCATATTTGTGATTCATTGTGCGGCCGCAAGAAAAAATGTGCGGTCCGCAGAAAACATGTTGCGGCCGCACATCAACCAATTTTTCTGTCATCAGAGAGTTGGCATATTTTTGGTTTATGAGTTGCAGCCGCAATGAAAAATGTGCAGACCGCACTTCACATCTGCGGCAACAAGAGAGAATTGTGCGGTCCGCAAGGATTAATCTACGGCTGCAAGGATAAATGTGTGGACCGCAGATCTCTATCCTGCAAGCATATTTTAATTGTGTTCCTCACTGTATCTTCTGGTGTGTCCTTACATAACTCATTGTATGTCTGAAATTGAATTGCAACTAATAATCGCCTTCGCTTGGTACAGAAAATGGTTCGATTTAGAGGCAAAGGCGACACTTCAAAAAAAGGGGTGAACCTTCCAAGGGTCGAGGCAAGAGTGCTTTACCCCTCGGCCTACAAAAGACAATCACACAGAAACCTACAGCCGCCAGAGGGAGAGGTACAAACCTTTCCGAGACCAGATCTTATGTCCCATCTAGGGCAGCATCAGGGGGAAACTCTGCCTCTGTACAAGAGCAGCCGGCTGTTCAGTCAAGGCCGCTAGGGAGGTATCAACTCAGGGATGAGTCGTCCTCATCTCATAGCACTTCCAAATGATCTGAAAGTGCTAGTCAGGCTTCTGAGCCATCCACTACACTTATCCCTGAGGCACCAGATACATCAGTTCAGGACATCCCCAATGATGGCAGAGGGGGAGATGATACAGTTGCCTGCCTTGAAAGGTCGAAGAAGAAAGAGGTATGGGAGGATCGATTTGTCAGCTTGGCCCCCTTCTCCAGCTTCCGTGAATGGTGACCAGTGAGGTCGCTCACTCTTGAGCGACAGTTTCAGTTGAAAGACCTGGAGAGGTATAACCCGGCAGAATTGAGACGGTTTAGAGAACACAAAAGGTGGATGTGGTTTACCCAGTGCGTGGTGGATGCTAAGGAGTACCTTGTCCGGTAATACTACGCCAATGTGGCGCATATCAAGAAAGGGACAAAGGTAACGAAAGTGAGAAACCTCAAAGTACGATTTGATCAGCATACATTGAACACATACTTGGGATTTTATGATGTCAAGCCCACAGAGTACTTAGAGAAGTGTGCACTTGGGGATGCAACTCGTCCTTGGCTAGCTGAGATTCTAGCAGCTCCTGGGACACCACCACCATGGATCACAGTAGGGGTTTCTATTCACAGGAACACTATGAGCTTTGAGGCAAAAGGGTGGCAAACCTTTGTCTGCAACAGACTACACCCGTGCCAAAATGAGACCTATCTTCCAATCCCTCGGGCAGATCTAGTTGCTTCTATCATGGTTGGGTACCCTATCAATGTGGGTGTCGTGATGTTGGCCAACATCTCTGTGATCGCTAGGCAAGCTGACACGTCCTACCCATATCCCAACACTATTATAGAGTATCTCACGGATGCGAGGGTAGAGCCGAGGGACTTTGATACAAAGGTGTAGCCGAAGAAGCCTTTCTCCTGGTACTCATTGATGGATGCACATAACCCTAAGAGAAAGGGTCAGCCGTCTACCACCACAGGCCAGTCTGATGAGCCATCGGTGGTAGTTGCAGAGGCAGTTGATGTTCCATCCACTTTGGCCGAGCCTTCATCTAGTGCTGCAACTATGCCTCCACCACCATCTTCAGTTCCCACTGCAGTTCCTGCCACAGGTTCCTCTTCGGCTTTGAAGCCGGTGCCCATCCCTACTGCTCCACCTTTTGTGCTGCGAGTCTCCCAGATATTGGCGAGCCTCAACAACTGGATGCAGACAGCCACTGTAAAGTTGTCTGACCTATCCAGTACTGTTGCAGCATAGTCTTCAGCTCAGGAACCTCAAATTCCCCCAACAGTTGAGGAGACATTGAAGAAGTTCTTTGAGAACCTGAACACTATCATGGCTGCCCTGGTACATCACGGGTCAGTGATCGAAGAGCTGGGCAAAAAAGTCAAGAAAATGAGAAAGTCCTAGGCCAGCAAAAAATTAGTGGACAAGCTCCGGAGACAGGTTACAAAGCTTGTTGCAGCCGGAGATATCCCTTTCGACATGCTGATTAACCCATACCCTTCAGGCCCAGATCCTGTAGCACCATCAGCACCGGTAGTACCAACTGGCTAGTCTGAGGAGCCAAACTCAACTGCCGACACTACCGAGGAAATGTGTCAAATGTTCACCAACCAAGTTACTCCCAGAGTTGAGGATGATGAGATCCAGTTGGAAGAGATTGAGGGTGGTGACATTGCTAGGAACACAGAGATGTCCAAGGAGCCATAGGGAATGTTTTTCACTCTTTCCCTTCCTTTACTCTTATTTTGTTAAGCATTGGGGACAATGCTTATATTTATTCGGATGGGGGGGAGTTTATTTGATCTTATTTGATGATTCTGAGATATTTGGCTTGTAAAAACTTGATACTATTTTCTTCTTCTTTTGTCATTATGTATATATCTTCTCTTTCTCCCTCAATTTATATATTTGTTATATTTTCGATAGTTTTTGCTTTGTAGCTTCTTTATGTTTGTTTTCTTATTAGTTAGTGTTTAATTTAGTAGCTTCTTTTTAACTTAGTAGCTTCTTTTTGATTTAGTAGCTTCTTTTTATGTTTTAGTATATAATAAGCCTTTGGTTTTTTTAATGCTATGGTTCTTTCCAAAGGTAGTTATTGTGTGAACCGGGTGACTCGTCCCAACGATGGATGGCGTGACAACCTTCTTAAGGGAATGAGTCTGTTTTGTATTTAGGTAATAATAGTAGTAGTAGTAATGAATAAAAAGACCTAATTGAGTCATGCTCGAAGAGTCAATTGTGCTTCATTTGGTACCAATACACTTAACTACGTGCTTATGGTTAAAAATAAGGTTTTTGAAAGAAATAGCTCTAGCTAGTGACTTTGTGACTCTTGTGTTGACTTTGGCAACCATCGAGTGGTTTAATTGAACCATAATAATTTTCAAACTTGAATGTGGTCATTGTGGGCCCTCAACTCTGTCCTCTTTAACAATCCAGTTGCTTGAGAGGTGAGTTGCTTTGTTGGTAGTCTAAGTACCCGTGCGAAAGGTCTAAAACTTGCCCCGAATATGTTTCAAGGCGAAATCCTAAGTGTTGCTAGGCTTGAGAAGTGATTGTAGGCTTTCCTTGCTCCGTTTGAGTTTTCTATTGCCTACCAACGATGTCATCCCTTGTCAACCTCTTCGAGCCTTTAGCCTTTCTCATTTGAAAATCATGTTACAAGCCTTTACCCATTCTATTATGACCCTCTCTTGGCACCCGAGCTTTTCTTAACACTCATATGAAACAAATGACTAAAAATGTAAGTTTGGGGGAGAGACGAGGAAATTGAAAAAAGTATCAAGGCACAAAAAGAGAAAAAGAAATGATGAGAAGAAAAGGCAAAGAAAAGAACAAAAAAAAGAAAAATGCAACAAAATGAATAAGTTGAAGAGTTGAAGGGATTCAAAGAAAGGCAATAATCCCAAATATGGAGAAATATTAATGTAATGATCAAGAAAGAGTGATGTTAAGTCTCTCTAGTCCCCTAAGGAAAAGAAAGTGCCTCAAGGAATTGGCAAAGTGTGAGCCGAGAAATGAATGATGGAGTGCATAAGGAAGGTGTAACCACTCAACCATATTGTATCCAACCTTAATCCAAAAGCCTTCATTACATCCCGAAAGAAGTCCTATTTGATCTCGAGCCGAGTGAGCTTACATTAGTAGCGATCTACATGAGGGACAAGCCTATGGTACTTGAAGCCGTACTTGCGACATTCTATTGAGAGAGATGAGTGAACCTTTCATAAATCTTTAGATTGAGTGCTAAAATTCTTAAGTGAGCCAGGCAACCGGAAAGTTGAGGAGGAAGACTTTGGAATTCACTATGACCTACATGATTGAGAAAGAGTCCTTGATGAGTAAAGTTAATTTTTGATGCTCAAATGTCACTCTAGAACTATATGTGCACAAATGTTTAACGTGTCGCCTTGTTGATAATACATAAGTAGTATGGGTAATTGTTGGTCCCAACTGATGTTAGACGGCTCACCTTCGACTCGCTGAAATAACCTTTAACTTTTGGAGGTGGGAACCAAATTGTTTGCTTGAGGACAAGCAAAGACTTAAGTTTGGGAGAGTTGATAAGTGGGGATTTTGATTACTTATTAGCGCCTTTTAACTTTTGTTTTAGTCCAAAAGCATTGAATTGTGCTCCCGGAACTAATGAAATTGTATAAAATTACAGGAATACTGTAAGTTGGGCTCCCGAGATGAAATCTGACTAAAAAAAAAGAGCAGTCTAAGCACAAGGCAATAAAAGGGCACAGAAGCACAAAATGTGCAGTCCGCAGAAGGAATTCTGCGGCCGCAGAAGAAATTGTGGACCGCAAATAAAGAAGGAAAACTTAGCATATATTTGTGCAAATTGCGGACCGCACATGAATTGTGCGACCGCAAAACAGGGCTAAGAGTTGAAGATCAGAGAGTGTGCAAAAAAAACCAAATCCAGGAGTCTCTGTGAATTGCGGACCGCGCAAGAATTATGCGGCCGCAGAAGAAGTGCTTTGTGACCGCAGACCTTATTGTGCGCACCGCAGAAGATTGCCTCACGACCGCAATTCAAAAATGTGTGCCGCAGAACTCCACTTCCTGCAAAGATAAAGAAATTTGCAGACCGCACATGGAATTGTGCGGCCGCAGAACCTCTCGAGGGGCATTTTTGTCTGAGATTTTCAGACTTGTATAAATAGAAGAGTTTCACGAAATTAGGTCAAGTTTGAACCTCTGTAAACATTGTAGTTGTTTTTCTTTGTCATTTTTGGAAGTTTGCTTTGTTTTGGTGTAATTTACGATAGATTTAGCTATTTTAATCTTTTATTATGCGTTTAATTAGTCTTTCTTCTTCATTTTCTTTAACCCCAAGTATGAGTAGCTAGATTTTTACTAGGGTTGTGACCCAACTCTAGTATGTAAACCTTATGGGTATTTAATTTAATGCTTGTTCATGATTGAGTGTTTATTATTTAGCTTAGTTCATGTTTTAATTTGAGGAATTAATGGTTGCAAATATTAGTTCATGCTTATTTGACTTAGTCTCTTCTTGGGAAAGAGAGACCTAGTCTAGGATAACATGGCTAACAAGGAACTGGGTTTACCCAATTAAAACGTTCAACCTAGAGATAGTAATAACCCGACTTGAGCTTTTATCAACTATTTTGTGTGATACCCATTTGGTCTTAAGAAAGCCAAACTGGGCAAAATCACTCTCTGGCCGAGAGGTATTCAGTGAGTAATTTAGATTTGATAGCTATAATACACCCCAGTCAACAGAACAAGCATTAAATTTGCAGACCGCACATGGAATTGTGCGGTCGCAGAACCTTTCGAGGGGCATTTTTGTCTGAGATTTTCAGACTTGTATAAATAGAAGAGTTTCACGAAATTAGGTCAAGTTTGAACCTCTGTAAACATTGTAGTTGTTTTTCTTTGTCATTTTTGAAAGTTTGCTTTGTTTTGGTGTAATTTACGATAGATTTAGCTATTTTAATCTTTTATTATGCGTTTAATTAATCTTTCTTCTTCATTTATTTTAACCCCAAGTATGAGTAGCTAGATTTTTACTAGGGTTGTGACCCAACCATAGTGTGTAAACCTTATGGGTATTTAATTTAGTGTATGTTTATGATTGAGTGTTTATTATTTTGCTTATTTCATGCTTTAATTTGAGGACTTAATGGTTGCAAATATTAGTTCATGCCTATTTGACTTAGTCTCTTCTTGAGAAAGAGAGACCTAGTCTAGGATAACTTGGCTAACAAGGAATTGGGTCAATTGAGAGATTGATTTACCCAATTAAAGGGTTCAACCTAGAGTTAGTAATAATCCGACTTGAGCTTTTATCAACTGTTTTGTGTGATACCCATTTGGTCTTGAGAATGCCAAATTGGGCAAAACCACTCTCTGACCGAAAGATATTGAGTGAGTAATTTAGAGTTGATAGCTATAATACACCCCAGTCAACAGAACAAGCATTAAAGTCTTTATCTCATTAGGCAAACACCTAGGTAATGGTAAGAGCCCTAGGCTTTTTATCAATTTGGAAAAACCTCAAAAATAATTATCTCTAGTTTCTTTCTTTATTTGGCAATCAATAGAGTAAAATTAAAAATAGAAAACCAATTTTTTTGTGGGAGTGCAATCTCGATAATTCAATCACACACATTGAAATATATACCCCTAACTCCCATCTTAGCTCCATGTGGATTCGACTCCGACTCCGACTGTTAGTTGAGTTTCTATAATTGCAAACAATCGTTTCATGCTTCTTTTGACATGTGCTTTGGACGCGATAAGAAACCCAATATATTAATGGTCGGCCAATATATTAGTAAGTACTCTAGTTTGGGACGTTCATTTTTTATTTTTTATTTTTGTAGGCATTGAAATTAAGCCTTATGGACTCAGAACCAAATTTATATACACAGAAGAACTGGAACATGAGAAACTGGTTGTCTTATATTTTTTTCACTTTATTCTCTATCATCCTCGTACCATAAGATTATTTTATGCTGGAAATTAGTGGAAATTCAACATGCCAAGAAATTAAGCTCGAGTTAAGGAGATAAAAGTCATACGGATAAATGGATTTAATAGTTTGACTAACAAATTTATAATACAGTAATTTCATATATGCTTTTGACAATGGAAACTATATTATTTTACAGCGCCACTTTAATAAACAGAAAGACCTAAAAGGTGTGAATTTTTCGGCAAATTGCAAGGTTATCTTGAGATGCTGGAGGGATCGAGATAGGTCAAAACTGAGGGCTCTGCTTTTTCAAACTAAATACTAATTATATTCTTTGGTTTTCTTCTGAATATTTGAATCAATATTGTAACCTAAAAGAATTTGACTCCTAATGTACCCTTTTGTTCAAAGAGAGGAAGAATATGAATAAGTTTTTGTACGTCGCTATTTTTATTATTAGAATGTGAAGATATAGTCATTGCAATATCTATTACTCTTTTTTAAAATTTTCATAATGAATAGAACATCATGAAACAAAAAAAACAATTACTTACTAAATCGATGCTTTTATAATAAAAAACATAACAATATTAATGAGAAACTTGTTACGTGTTAGAACAATACTAGTTAGAAAAATTCAGTTATTTAAAATAAAATCTTGGTGTTTAAATTTTAGAACTGTAGTTCAACGCTGAAAAATAAAGTTTAGACGAAACCTGTTATATTTATATGACTCAAAATGGATTCCCAAAATGTCCACCTTTAAACAGAAAAAACTACATTTAATTTGAAATTAAAAGTTATGAATTCACAATTTAGAACTGTAGCTACATTGAAAAATTAGAATACTGACCAAACTTACAGATCTGGTTGAAAGAGTGCAAGTTTTGAGAAGGAAAAAGTTATTTAATCGTTTCTAAAAACGTCACGTGCTCAAAAATTCCGTGTAGCTCATGAAAAGCACCTTCCACCGAATTGTAGGCTTGTAATTCAGGAGGAAGCAAAAAAATCCCACATAATTTAAGAGTTTAAGTTACAAAATTGGCCAAGTTTAGGAAGGTTACAAGTATTTAGTCAAAAAAGTAAAAAATAAGAAGGTCGCGCACAAATGAATAGTTTGTGCAATTTTTGGGAAAACTCTGTTCCCAAAAATAATACTCTGTAGCAAGAGATATATATATATATATATATATGGCGGGACTTGCCGAATGTTTTTCAGCTTGTCATGGCGGAGTTGGTTCTATGCCATTTATCGTAGAAATGAAGTGGGATTGTCACTTTTTAGCATGATATTTAGTTTTTATTCAGTATTTTTATTGCTGAGCAAAAATAGCCACTATTCTATTAAAATTAATACGAAAAGATGCTTTTACCCTTTCTTCATGAGTGCTGTGTAAACATTAAGGATATGGTGTCCTTAACATTTACACTGCACACATGAAGTTAAGGACGTCACGTCCTTAACATTTACACTGAACATATGAAGTTAAGGACATGATGTCTTAAAGTTTAACAAAGAAAGGTGCAAATACATAACACTTTGTCCTTAATATTTACACAATATTCATGAAGTTAAGGACACCATGACTTTAATATTTACACAACACTCATAAAATTAAGGATACTATGTCCTTAACATTTACACTGCACACATGAAGTTAAGGACACCATGTCCTTAACATTTACACTGCACATATGAAGTTAAGAACATGAGGTCCTAAAGTTTAATAACAGAAGGTGCAAATACAAGTTAAGGACATTATGTCCTTAACATTTACATTGCACACATGAAGTTAAGGACGCCATGTCCTTAACATTTACACTGCACATATGAAGTTAAGGACATGATGTCCTAAAGTTTAATAACGGAAAGTGCAAATACATGACACTTTGTCCTTAATATTTACACAACATTCATGAATTTAAAGATACCATGTCCTTCATATTAGCACAAGGGTATTTTTGTCTGGACGGATAAAAAATTATTAAGCACTGGCTAAAAATAAATACATTTTAAACAGTTACTAAAAAGTAAAAACATCTCTAATTAGTGGCTAACGTGCACTTCCCCCCATTTAACGCATCTTAGATCAGGAACTCAACGAGGCCTAGAGTGGTGGCCCATTTGATTCGGTCCATTAACTCACTGCCAGGCCTTGTTAGGCAACTTAGCCTATAAATCTATGGTACTGCCAAGTTCGTCCGTAGTAATGGCGCAAGCTAGGCGCTCTTTAACTTTATAATAATTAAAAATAGTTATTGCTTTGAAATTTCAAATTTCATAAATAAAAATCCATAAACTTGTCATGAAATCTTACTTAGTTGGTCCAAGGATTGAATATCTTGTACATTTTCTTAAGAAGCCCATTAGTAGCGAGTGTCTTTCCTTCTTTTTAGGGCTTTTGTTTTTTACTTTTAGCATCTGACAGAAACTATTTATATTTGGTAACAAAAAAAATATAAAATTTATATAATTTTTGTATATAAAATACGAAATGTATTATGTATGTATATATAAAAATATATATTTTTCTCTATTATTTTAAGAGCGACTATACAATGTCATTTTCCCTTCTTTCTTTTTTTAGTTACACATTTGTGATTCTGAAAATACTTCGTTCTAAATTTCTAATGCTTTATTTTTCATTTTCTTTTCACTACTTTCATCGAAGCCTCTAAAATTGTGAAGAACGCCGCACTCACGTAAAAGATTCTTAACCTATAAACGATATAAGAATAGATAAATGAGCTCATTTGTTTAGTTACTGGAATCGAATACGTAGGTTTGTAAATAGTTGAAATATAGTTACTGATCATTTTTTCTTAATCTTGGCTGTGAGTTTAAGCACTTTGCTGTCTATGCTAATTTGCTGTCTGCTAAATTAGTTTAAACATTTTCCACGTAAAATATTTTCCTTTATATCAAACAAGCCCTTTAAGTTAGTGAGGACGTCGTCACTATGTGATGAAAATGAACCAATGCAATAAGCCTATCCCATGTATGCTTATGCCGTGAGGTATGTTATGTTTGTTCTTTATTTTCACTCTTATCACTTTAAAAGAGCATTTTGACTAAACTACTTTTATCTTTTTCTTGATGAGTAATTAATGATATTGTTCCTGGAGTAATAAGGTGGACCTAGAAAAAATAATTAATGCTTTTTAAATTTTGTAAACCGACAAATATTTGAAACTATTATAAAATAAAGACAATAAAGTAAAGACAAGTTTAGAGAGAAACTGATATATTATTCAAACTTCAAACTTATGTACATAACGAACTGAATTTTTCTCTATTTATAGAAGAAAGGAAGCTGCTGTGTAAGTTGCTACTGCAAGCTGCTATTGCAAGCTGCTGCTGCAAGCTGCTGTGTAAGCTGTTTGTAAGCTGCTACTTTAAGCTATTGTGCCAGGTATAGATAATCTTCTACCATGAGAAATATTTATCCATAACGGAGTACCGAAAGGGTAAGCTTCTTCAGGAGCCTTATTTCCAATGGAGTACTAAATAGATAAACATATTTACGGCGGAGCCTCATATGGATAAGCTTCTTCAGGAAGCTTATTTACAACGGAGTACTAAATGAACATCCATAATATAATATATTTATAACACTCCCCCTTGGATATTCATTAAAAAATAATGTGCCTCATTAAAACCTTACTAGGAAAAAATCCTGTGAAAAAAAATCCTAGTGAAGGAAAAGGAGTACACATATTTAGTAATATGCATTGCTAGCTGACTTATTAAAAACCTTATAAGGAAAACCCTGTGAAAAAAAAATATTAGTTAGGAAAAAAGAGTACATAGCATATTTTACTCCCCCTAATGAAAACCTTGTTTCAAATATTTAAGTCTCCGCATTCCAATCTTGTATACCATCTTCTCAAAAGTTGAAGTTGGTAAAGATTTAGTGAATAAATCTACCGGATTGTCACTTGAACGGAATTGTTACACATCAATGTCACCATTTTTCTGAAGATCGTGTGTGTAGAATAATTTTGGTAAAATGTGCTTCGTTCTATCTCCTTTTATAAATTCCCCCTTCAATTGGGCTATGCATGCATCATTGTCTTCGTATAAAATTATGGGTCTTTTCTCACATTTCAAATCACATTTTTCTCGAATAAAATAAATTATTGATCTCAACCATATGCATCCCCTACTTGCTTCATGAATAGCTATTATTTCAGCATGATTTGAAGAAGTAGCAACAATAGATTGCTTTGTGGAGCGCCATGATATGACAGTACATGTAAAACGTACCCTGTTTGAGATCAAGCTTTATGGGAATTAGATAAATAACCTACATCCGCATAACCAACAAGATATGCACTATCTTTGTTAGCATAAAACAAACTCATATCAAGAGTTCCCTTTAAATATCGCAATATATGCTTAATCTCGTTCCAATGTCTCCGTGTAGGAGAAGAATTATAACTTGCTAGTAAATTAACAGAAAATGCTATGTCAGGCCTTGTAGAATTATCAAGATATATTAGTGCACCAATTGCACTGAAATAGGGTACTTCGGGACCAAGGAGTTCCTCATCCTCTTCTGGAGGTCGAAACAAATCTGTATTCACTTCAAGTGATCGAACAACCATTGGTGTACTCAATGGGTGCGCTTTGTTCATGTAAAAGCGTTTTAAGACCCTTTCTGTATAGGCAGGTTGATGGATAAAGATCCTGTCTGCTAAATGTTCAATCTGCAGACCAAGACAAAGTTTTGTCTTTCCAAGATCTTTCATCTCAAATTCTTTCTTAAGATATTCAATTGCCTTTTGAAGCTCTTCTGGAGTTCCAACAAGATTTATGTCATCAACATAAACAGCAAGTATAACAAATTCTGATGCCATTTTCTTTATAAAAATACATGGACAAATAACATCATTTATGTAACCTTCTTTCAGCAAATATTCACTAAGGCGATTATACCACATGCGCCCAGATTGCTTTAAACCGTACAAAGATCTTTGTAATCTGATTGAGTACATTTTCCGAGATTTTGAATATGCTTCAGGCATTTTAAATCCTTCAGGGATTTTCATGTAAATTTCATTATCAAGTGATCCATACAGATAAGTTGTAACCACATTCATTAGATGTATTTCAAGCCTTTTACGTAAGGCTAAACTGATGAGATATCGAAACGTTATGGCATCCATAACTGGTGAATATGTTTCTTCATAATCGACTCTAGGTCGTTGTGAGAATCCTTGTGCAACAAGGCGAGTCTTGTATCTTTCAACTTTATTTTATCATTCCTTTTTCGCACAAAAACCCATTTATGACCAACTGGCTTTATACCAATGGGTGTTTGGACTACTGGTCCAAAGATCTCTCTTTTAGCAAGTGACTTCAATTCCGATTGAATTGACTCTTGCCATTTTGGCCAATCAGATCTTTGTCGACATTTTTCGACAGATTGGGGTTCAAGATTCTCACTATCTTGCATAATGTTAAGTGCAACATTATATGTAAAATATTATCCACCACTATTTCAGATCGATTTAAATTAATCCCATCACCAGTAGAACTTATTAAAAGTTCCTCACTCACTTGAGTTTCTGGTTCATTAATTTCTTCAGGAATCTCAGAACTAATCAGATCTTGGGTCTCTTCAGGAGATCCCTTCATAATATCATTTTGATCATTTGTCGATTTTCTTTTTCTAGGATTTCGATCCTTAGAACCCAAAGGTCTACCACGCTTCAGGCGTGCTTTAGGTTCACTAGCTCTCATGCTAGTAGATGGTCCTGCTGGGACATCAATTCGGATAGGCACATTCTCTGCAGGGATATGCGACTTAGTTATCCTTTTCAAATCAGTAAATGCATCTGGCATTTGATTTGCTATATTCTGTAAATGGATAATCTTCCGGACCTCCTGATTATATATAGAGGTACGTGGATCAAAGTGAGATAATGATGAAACTTTTCACACAATTTCTCTTTTGATTTCCTTTTTCTCTCCCCCTAATTGTAGGAAATTTATTTCATCAAATCGACAATCTGCAAATCGAGCAGTAAATAAATCTCCCGTCAATGGTTCAAGATAGCGAATAATAGAGGGTGATTCAAACCCAATATATATTCCTAACCTTCTTTGGGGGCCCATCTTACTGCGCTGTGGTGGTGTTACTGGCACATATACGACACATCCAAAAATTCGTAGATGGACAATATTTGGTTCATGACCAAACACTAATTGTGACAAAGAATATTTATTATAATGTGTTGGTCTGAGACGGATAAGTGATGATGCGTGCAAGATAGCATGACCCCAAACAGTAATGGGCAATTTTATTTTCATAAGTAGTGGTCTTGCTATTAATTGCAGTCGTTTAATAAATGACTCTGCAAGGCCATTTTGAGTATGAACATAAGCTACAGGATATTCAACTTTTATCCCAACTGATAGACAGTAATTATCAAAAGCTTGAGATGAGAATTCTCCAGCATTATCAAGGCGAATAGCCTTTATAGGATAATCTGGGAATTGTGCACTTAATCGAATTATTTGGGCTAATAACTTTGCAAACGCCAAGTTGCGAGATGATAGTAGGCACACATGAGACCATCTTGAAGATGCATTTATTAGGACCATAAAATATCTAAACAACCCACTTGGTGGGTGAATAGGTCCACATATATCCCCATGTATACGTTCTAAAAAAGCAGGGGACTCAATGTCAACCTTTATTGGTGATGGTCTAGTAATCATTTTGCCTTGATAACAAGCATCACAAGAAAATTCATCATTTGTAAGAATCTTCAGGTTCTTTAATGGATGCCCACTCGAATTTTCAGTAATTCGTCTCATCATTATTGATCCAGGATGGCCTAAACGGCCATGCCAAAGCACAAAAGTATTTGAATCAGTAACCTTCCGGTTTATGATAGAGTTTGCTTCAATTGTACTAATCTTTAAATAGTATAAGCCAGAAGATAAAGTTGGTAACTTTTCTACAATGCATTTCTGGTCAGAAATATTCTTTGTAATACAAAGATATTCCATGTTCATTTCATCTATTGTCTCAATAGGATATCCATTTCGGCGGATATCTATAAAACTCAACAAGTTTCTTCGGGACTTGGAGGAGAATAATGCATTGTCTATTATAAGTTTTGTTCCCTTAGACAGAAATACGGTAGCTCTTCCGGAGCCTTCAATCAAACTTATATTACCAGAAATTGTTGAAATATTTGCTTTTTCCTTATGCAAATAAGAAAAGTATTTCTGATCTTTGAATATGGCATGAGTTGTTCCACTATCAACTACATAAATATTTTCATGATTGGTCTTTGATCCAAACATAATTTGAGGATTATCCATATTCTTCAAAATGACATAAACAAAATTAATATGATAGTAAACATCATTTTCAAAGTATAACTTTTATTTATGTACAACAATTACATAACTATACTATCTACTACAAACAACAAAAATTAACATATTTACATTTCTACAGATTCACTACCGATCACATGACTTGTTTCTCCTTCTGGGAGTGCAAAATAATTAGCTACATCCAAATGCATGAAGTCTAAATTATCTTCAGAAATAAAATTTACTTCAATATTTTTCTCTGTCTTCTTCAGGGAGGCTTGATACAGCTCAACCAGGTGCTTTGGCGTACGACATGTACGTGACCAGTGCCCTTTTCCTCCACATCTATAGCATGTATTTTCTGGCTTTGCTGCTTGCACCTCTTCATGTTTTTGTTCCTTTATTTTTCACTGCTGGTAGTGAGGGGGGTTCTTTGGTGCATTGTTATTACCACGATTAGAGTTTTCTCCCCGACCACGGCCATGACCACGACTGGAGCCACGTCCTCTTCCACGCTTAGCTTGGTGGAAGTTCATCTTATTCACTTCAGGGAATGAACAAGAACCAGTAGGTCGGCTTTCATGATTTTTCATTAATAGCCCATTTTGTTGCTCGGCTATAAGAAGATGTGAGATAAGTTCAGAATACTTTTTGAATCCCATCTCTCGATATTGCTGCTGCAGGAGCATATTCGAGACATGAAAAGTGGTGAAAGTTTTCTCCAACATATCATGATCAGTAATATTATCACCACATAGTTTCAATGGGAAAATAATTCTAAACATAGCAGAATTATACTCACTGATAAATTTAAAATCTTATAGCCTTAGATGAGTCCAATCATAACGTGCCTATGGAAGAACGACCATCTTTAGGTGGTCATATCTATCTTTCAAATTATTCCACAGTATGACTAGATCTTTAACAGTAAGATATTCTATTTTCAGGCCCTCATCAAGGTAATGGCGTAGGAATATCATTGCTTTGGCACGGTCTTGGTTTGATGCCTGATTTTTATCTTTGATGGTGTCTGCCAGACCCATCGCATCAAGATGAATTTCGACATCAAGCACCCAAGACATGTAGCTTTTGCCCGATATATCCATAGCTACAAACTCAAGTTTAGAAAGATTTGACATTATTTAGAAAAAGAAAGTTCGTACCTCTGATACTTTTAAAGTATTTTCTCGAGATGGCAGAGTCTCGTGCTGATAACGTGTTATAAAATAAAGACAGTAAAGTAAAGACAAGTATAGAGAGAAACTGATATATTATTCAAACTTCAAACTTATGTACATAATGAACTGAATTCTCCTCTATTTATAGAAGAAAGGAAGTTGATTTGTAAGCTGCTATTGCAAGCTGCTGTGTAAGCTGCTGCTGCAAGCTGCTACTTTAAGCTGTTGTGCCAGATATAGATAATCTTCTACCATGGGAAATATTTATCCATAACGGAGTACCGAAAGGATAAGCTTCTTCAGGAGGCTTATTTCCAATGGAGTACTAAATAGATAAACATATTTACGACGGAACCTCATATGGATAAGCTTTTTCAGAAAGCTTATTTACAACGGAGTACTAAATGAACATCCATAATATAATATATTTATAACAGAAACTAGATTCTTTTGCCTAAAGTAATAAAAAGGACCGGATAAGTGTATTTATATTTCCTTTATTCATTTTATTATTATATTCAAAGTTGTAATTAATTCTCTTCCCAGAAAAGACGTGCTCCCCTATCCACCGCGGAAAATGAGTTAATTCCAAATATAAAAGCCCATAAAGGATACCAAAGTAGAATCTAAAGAGAAAAAAATTCCATAACCATAGACCTTTATTACATTGATACTACTAACTCCACAACAAACATAACTCCAGCCAACGCTGATTAATTAAAATACAATAAAAAAGATAGACTTAAAGCATATTTTAACTCCCAATCTCTCTAGAGGATAGTACAGTAAGAAGAAGGTTTAGAATCCCCGCCGTCGCTATCGCCGTCGCCGGTGGTTTTGACACCGGGCCAATCCTTGCACTGACAGTGTTGTCCTTCTTGGATTCGGTTGTAAACTGAAGGAACATGTCTTCCACAACCACCCCAACTGGTCTTTCCACAAGTCGAACACTTAACCTCGTAACACATGATTATCGTTTTCTCCTCTTTATCTTCAAAATTTATTTGGTTGGTTTATGAAAGAGAAAGAAACGTTGGCTATTGTTATATAGCAGTAAAAACCGTGTTGAAAGTTTGGTGATATATTCAATGTCCGATTGTTTCTTGGCGCTTTTTGTGGGTTGACTGACTTTCGAGACGGCGTCATCTTCAAGGAGTTGAGATTTCTGACAATGCTTTTACTTTATTCAACTGCCAATAAAAGCTTTTTATAAAGGAAAACCGTATTTTGGATTTCTTTTATTATTATTATTATTATTATTATTATTATTTTTTCTTTTATTTCTTTTTCCGTATGAAATACTTCAACAAGAAGGAATTTAGTTGTCCTGTTTTAATCGAGGATCTAACGAAAAATAGATAGAGTTACAAGGTGAGAGTACGAGTGTATACTCACTATTCTCCGTATATTCTATCTGTGGAAGTACTTATTGTTATTTTTTATTGTAGTTTAGTTATCGTGTTTCATATGTTTGCAGTTTGGTGGAGGCAAATCTATGTTTGATTTATGTTATGAGTATATTTGTTGGATAAAAGCTACTCCCATAATAGAAATATCCATGAATTTATATATTTTTAAATTTCTAGATTCTAAATATCAGTGAAATAAATTATTTTGCCTTCCAAAAAGGAAAAAGAATTAATGATGTGATATAAGTTTTATGTTCGGTGGAATCTATAACATATTATAAAATATAAACTAATGCAAAAATCTTAGAGCCATCTTTCCCTGAATTACGTTAGTAGGCAACCTATTTTGATCGTAGTAAAATTTTTATAGATTAGAGAGTTAATGGAATACTTTCTCTGTCACTGTATATTTTTAGGAGGCGCTTTTGTCTAATCCCTATCTGCGCTAATACCACAAGTTTCAGCTTAAAAATTCATAAATGCAGTTATATCTTGACTATTTCGTCCGTTTTAATTTATGTGAACCTGTTTGATTGGGTACGAAATTTAAGAAAAATTAAAAACTTTTTAAATTTGTGGTTCTAAACAAGTCAAAAAGGGACCCAAAGTATTTGTGTGGTTATAAAAGCATCTCATTAAGGGTAGAATTGAAAGTTTAAGCTAAATTATTTCCAAATTTAGAAAGGGATCATTCTTTTTGGAACGGACCAAAAAAGAAATAGGTTCACATAAACTGGAACGAAGAGAGTACTATTTATAATATTGTAACTACTATTTCCTCCGTTCCAATTTATGTGAACCTGTTTGATTGGGCACGGAGTTTAAAAAAAATGAAGACTTTTGGAATTTCTGGTCCTAAACAAGTCAAAAAGGGGCTCAGTGTATTTATGTGGTTATAAAAGGTTCTCATTAAGGATAGAATTGTAAGTTTAAGCAAAACTGTTTTTAAATTTAGAAAGGGGTCATTTTTTGTTAAACGAACCAAAAAGTAAATAGGTTCACATAAACCGGAACGAAGGGAGTACAATCTTTCGTATGAGTAAATTGGAAGTGGACTAGCTAAGTGCAATGAACGTAGCTTATAAATGCTAGTAATATAAAAAACTGAAGCGCAGTGGAGGCAAGAGTTGATTCCGTTTCCATTGACAGAAGTCTTGGAGAAATGGAGAGGACTTCTGGATGGTGATGATTAGTCACACCATTTCAAATTAAATGAGATACTTTGCTTTTTAGTTTGTTCCAAAATAAAAGACATATTTCTAAATTTAAAAATAATTTAATTTTAAACTTTTTATTTTATTCATTTTACCCTTAATGAAAAGCTTTTATAACCATACAAATGACATGGCCCCACAAAGCTTTTACCTTTTAAATTTTTAAGATCATAAATTTTAAAAGTCTTTTTTTTTTTAAACTCTGTGCCGAATCGAACTACCTCATCTAAACTGAAACGAAAGATGTATAATTTACAATTAATGTCCAGTCTGCAAACGGCGTTATAAGAAATCCAAAGGTTTGACGGCGACTACATCTAAGAAATATTCCTTCTTGTAAAGGACCGGCAAATACAAACTATGTTTTTATATATATATATATATATATATATATATATATATATATATATATATATATATTAGACGAGATTTTACGACAACAACTAAGAAATAGTGATTACGAGATTTTATGAAATAATTATTTTTTTATTTCTTTATAGGAGAGGACAAATCTTATTTTTCGATGCGAATTTGACACGACATAGGAGAAATCGCCCTTTATTAAAAATTATTTTTAATAAATATACAAGAGGGTTCCAACATATTAATATATAGTGAAGTGTTCCCCAGATTCAGAACTTTTTTTCAATACTCACAATCCTTATGAGTTAATAATCCCAGTGATTGGATTTCTATGCTTAGTCTGATAGTAAGTAAGATATTCAAATAAATAATTTTATAGCGAATGACTATTCATCTATTGTATTTTCACGCAGATAGGGGGCAAGAAAACTCTATGGAAAGATGGTGGTTTAATTCGATGTTGTTTAAGAAGGAGTTCGAACTCAGGTGTGGGCTAAATAAATCAATGGGCAGTCTTGGTCCTATGTGTTAGCAGTGGCACAAGCAAAAATTTTCTGATCAAACGGGTGTTATACTGTTATCAATGGGTTTCTAAAACGCTACTCAAGATCTGCTGGGGAGTGGATATGTATTGTGGCTGATCGATAATAATCTTTAAAGATGTAGCTTGTCAATTGGTTTTTTTTTTGCTATTCATAAACTTGTTTTTGTTTTATGACCCTACCTCTTTTTTTACACATGAAGTTTTACTTTTACACTTAAAAGATGTGTTTTTTTACACATAACAGATCTAAAAAGGTCATTTTCTTAAATTCAAAATTGTAAAGGGTCATAATGTATAAATAGTACGAATGTAATGTATTTGAACTAAGCACAACTTATCCTCTAATGGTATTTATGCTGTTTTTCAATATACTACAAAAAAATGCTAAATTTGCGGAGGTTTTATGTAACGACCCGACTGGTCGTTTCGAGCATCTGCACTTCACTCGGTAGTTTGAGGGCAGGAGTAGCTCAGTATGGTGTATTATGACTTGTGTGAATCGTCGGTTTTATTTCAGGTTATTGGGAATCGATTTGGAAGAATGAATTTCATTGTTGAAACTTTAAGTTAGAAGAGTTGATCAAGTTTGACTTTTTAGCATTTGACCTCGGATTGGAGTTTTGATAATTCCGTTAGGTTCGGATGTTGATTTTGGACTCGGGCGTATGCCCGAATTGTAAATGAATATTTCTAGCATGATTCAGCGCTAATTGGTAAAAGTTAAAAATTTGAAAGTTTGAAAAGTTCATAAGTTTGACCGGGAGTTGACTTTGTAGATATCATATTCGGATTGTGGTTCCGGGAATTGGAATACCTTCGTTATGTCATTTGAGACTTGTATGCAAAATTTGAGCTCATTTCGAGTTGATTTGATATGTTTCGGCGCGAGTTTTGGAAGTTGAAAGTTCAAAGTTCATTAAATTTTGATTTGAGATGCGATTCGTCATTTTGATGTTGTTATGTGTGGTTTAAGACCTCAAGTAAGTCTGTGTTATGTTATGAGACTTGTTTGTATATTCGGACGGGGTCCCGAGGGGCTCGGGTGAGTTCCGGACGAGGTTTGGATCAATTGGATCATTTTTGGATAAAATTGCTGGTGGTAGGACCTGGTGTGATCGCACCTGCGGCTATTCTGCGCAGGTGCGATGGTCGCAGAAGCAACAAAGCAGTCGTAGGAGCGGAAGCGAAGTAAGCTGGAACAGGGCATTCACATAAGCAGGGAAGTGAACCGCATCTGCGGTAGCGCAGAAGCGGGAATGTGCGCATAAGCGTAGCTTGTAGCGCACCTGCGCTTGCGTAGAAGCGGGTCCTATTGCGCATGCGCGGAAGGATGGAGTCATAGTGTTTTCCACATGAGCGGTGTTCTGTCGCAAAAGCGACGCTGCATAAGCGGCCCTTTTGTTCGAAAATGCAAAATTGCTGGGCAGATTCTATATACTTCGAGGTTTTGGCACTTTTATGATATTTAAGATTTGGGGCTTGGATTGAGGCGATATTTGAAGTACTTTTCGCCATGTGACTTGGGGTAAGCATTCTTGACTCATTTGTGATTTTATCTTCGTTTTTGGTAATTGGATTATGTATTTTAAAGAGAAATTTGGGGTTTTAGCCTAAAGTTTCATATAGTGAGTTTTTGAGTTTTGAATATCGATTCAGAGTCGGATTTGAGTGAAACTAGTATGGTTGGACTCAAAATTGAATGGGTTATCGGATTTTATGAGTTTTGTCGGGTTCCGAGGTGCGGGCCTGGGTTTGATTTATGGTTGATTTTGGGCTTTTGAGTAAAGGTTCGACCTTTATCAATTGGAATTGCTTCCTTTAGACTTTATTTGATGTACTTGAGTTGCTTTTGACTTGTTTGGAGCCGTTCGGAGATCGGTACGTGCGGTATGGCATTTTTGGAGCATTGTTTGGCTTGCTCGGTATTGGATTTGGCTTGTTCGAGGTAAGTAACACTTCTAAACTTGGAGCTGAGGGTATGAACCCTAATTATATGTATTATGTGTTTAGTGTTGAGGTGGCACACATGCTAGGTGACGGGCGTGTGGGCGTGCACCGTGTGAATTGTGACTCGATTATTTCTGTGGTACTGTACTACTGTGTAGTTACCTAATCTTATTTGTATATATGAAATCTCCACGTGCTAGAGTAATTGAGTTGTGATCCATGTTAAAAACTATGTCTAGGCTATATGCTTATCCTGTTGGGACCCATTGAGGTTATTTTTGCTGTTGAGTTAGTTGCTTACATTTTAATTATAGACTCAGTCATACGCATACATATGCATATCATATCTCAGTCTCTGTTACCATTTATTGATACATCACATCATCATTTTGGGCTAATTTTTATAACATTGTGAGCCCGAGAGACTGGAGAGATTGATGGCTGAGTGAGGCCGAGGGCCTGATGATAAGGATATTGATGAGATCGGGTTGCACGACGCAACATGTGTTATCGATTTACGCCATGATTGGCTTGTTATAGCGCTTGGGTTGAAGGAACCCTTCCGAAGTCTGTACACCCCTAGTGAGCGCAGGTACCTACTGAGTGCGAGTGCCGAGTGATTGGGAGGACTGAGTGACTGGGAGGATTGAGTGAATTGATACTCTGAGAGTATGCATATGGTTTTATCACTAAGCTGCATTGCATTCGACATGCACACTTGACATACATGAATAGAGATGCATTTTTCTCTTGTTATACGACATTGCGTCATTTATGACTTCACATACATATTGACATATAGCCATAGAGATGTACTTTCCTCATGCCGTTTGAAAATGAAACATTTACATGTTGAAAGTTTTTGGGAAAAATCACAGTTTTACAAACGTACTCATATTTTGGTGATTTCGGTAAAAGATTTGGGTTTTCACTGATATACTTGAAAAGCATGCCTATTTTACGGAACTGTGAATGAGATGAGCACTATATCTCTGAGTTACTTCTTTTATCACTTTTATTATGTTGTTATGAACTGTTGTTGGCTATTGGTGTTGGACTTTGACCTTTTTTTCATCTCATCACTACTTTCAACCTAATGTTAGGTTTGTTACTTATTGAGTACATGGGGTCGGTTGTACTCATACTACACTTCTGCACCTTGCATGCAGATGTTGGATGTTGATGTTGCTGCACATGGCGGGAGATGGATTTGAAGATGTACTTGCGTTCCGGTCATATATGCCTCTTGATCTTGGTAGCATTAGAATTTTAATCTGTTCATGTATATTTCAGACAGATGGTGTACTTTATTTCATACCAGTTTTGTAAATTCTAAATCTTAGAAGCTTATGATTTATACTACTAGTCCTTGAGAAATTCTTGTATAAAGCAGCTGTATTTTCATTTCTTTTCTTAATAAACTCATTTAAATTGGATAGTTTTTAATTGTCTTACCTGACGGGTTGGGTTAGGTTTCATCACGACTAGGTGGATTTTGGGTCATGACAAGGTGGTATCAGATATCTAAGTTCATAGGTTCTACAAGTCATGAGCAAGTGCCTAGTAGAGTCTTGCGGATCGGTATGATAACGTCCATTCCTATCTTTGAGAGGCTACATGGTATTTAGGATAATTTCCTATCTTTATTTTCTTATCGTGCGAATTGCTTCAGCTTGAAACATAACTCTTTGAATTTCTTTCCACGCATTCGTATGCACATGTGAGTGCTCGGTATCAGCTGTGCATCGACGGCTTGTGATCCCATGGATGAGGTGCGAGATGTATTTTCTGTGTGTTGGTGATGGGCCATTCTGGAGGACATGAGGTCGGGTTATGACTGTAGCTTGAGCACGGGGATTTCGGTTATGTGAGCATGTGCTTTTGGACTTATATGTCCGATAGCGTCCATATGAATGGAATTTGTGACTCGATGAATGGCTTGATGGCTATATGATGAGCATGATGTGACTACGGAATGTGTTCAGATGGTTTGATTGTAACGGGAAGAGTTTTCTTAAGATGTAAAAAGGACTACCGGGTGCTTGATTTATGTCTTAATATGAAGCATAGTCTCGAGTTATGAGTGTATTGAAGGATCTTTCACGTTGCTTAATTGTGGAGCGAATTAGATTCTCATGTCTTGTTGATGAGTTCAGACTCAAGAAGAATAAGTGATTGCGTAGTAGTGCGGTTGTGAAAGGATGTAGAGAGATGTCAGTTTGAGGCTAAGCAGGTGGGTTATAACCTGCGGGGTAATCCGCAAATGTATGGTCTTTATGATGCTGTGTGGAGACTTTCTTTCTACCAGTGGTTTATATTTGTGTGATTTGATTTCGGGTTGTTGAGAAAGTTGACCCAACCATCACGAGAGTGAATGTGAGATTTGCAGATAATTTGAGGTATTAGATGGTTTGTGTTACATGAGCTTATGAAGGAATGAGTTGAACTTCGGTGTGGGATTATGGCAGCAATAGAGTATGAGTATTTTGATTTATCGAGTGTTTTGTTCTATGGCTTTGAGCCAAGTGGGGGAGTCTGCTATCGATGATTTGATTGCATGGTTATGTGTTGTACTGATTTCGGTTTGAGGCATACTTGTGAATCAGATATGACTTGTAGAGGTTGAGATCGAGGATGACTCGAGTAAAGAAATTTTTGGATACGGGTTATATTACACTTTATGGGTATATGAAAACCATGGAATGAGTTGAGTTGTTATTCGTGATGGATGTAGTGTGCACGGTGTATGAATTTGTTCGGTTGCGTTAAGACAAGGTTACTTCTTTAGGTGTTGTTGTGCTAGTGGGGCACAGGTCATTCGGCCCGTTTGGGCAGTGCAATTGAGATTTGAGCAGAGTGGATGACTCTCGAGAAGGTTCTAATGGATTCAAGATTTATATGTGGCAATTGAGAATTTTTCGGACTTGTATATGGCTAGAATCTGAGATTTACATCGGATGGTGCCTGAGAAGAGTGTACATTTCAGAAGGCGCACTGTGTTTTAGCTTACGAATGCTTCATTGGTATTGCGGTACTTGCATGGTTGTTCTATTGTTGATATTTGGATTTTTGCTATGTGGCACAGAAGAATCATAAAAGTATTCCTCGTGGGATGATCGTGTATGAGAGATATGTTAGACATTCGGGCGGTGGAGTTGGGAGAAGATATGGTGATTCGTGCGTTTTATGAATTTGGAGACTGGGAGTTCTCAGAAGCAGATTTTTTCGTGGTTGTGGACTGTGAAGTTGTGGCCAAAGCTAGCCAGATGATAGTATGTGCTATGATTTAGTCATTGTAGACATTCAGAGGGTTATTTATCTATTTGTGGATGACCAGAGTTGATTTAGGGTCCATTGGTAGACCCAACGAGGATGTGTATTCTACACCGGATCGGATTGGTTGACTCTGTACTGTTATTGTTGAGGGATGTTCCATTTGGTCAGGGTTGAGCGTATTCGTATTCTGATATGTTCTATGAGTTACCCTTCTATGCCACGAGGGATTTTGATTTTTTGGTTATAAGCACACATGGTACGGTTTTATTTGGGTCTTTTAGCGGGATTTGAGCGAGATGGTTATTGGGGTGTCGAATGGTTGATTGCGCCTTGGTTATGTTCTCTCCGCACTGCGGTATATTTTGCTATTTGCTTCTCCGTGGTTATGGCCATACACTTCTGGTATTTGATGTCGAATTGCGTGTAGTTGTTGATTTTGAGAATGGTGGCTTGAGGTATTCCATATGGACCCGTGTATGGATGGGGTCATGCATTGCAGCTGGGTTATGTCGGGATATGATCCTTTGTGTTAGATTCGTATGTCTTGGTTCTACTATGTAAGATGGGTTTGTAACATTGCGGTTGTGGTGGTACTTGTTGAGCTTGTGGGACGGTTCTCTCATTGGAGTCATTTTCTATGTTTGAGTACATTTGAATTGTTGCGTATTGGTGCACAGATTGCACAGTTTGTGGCTCTGGGTAGTATTGGTGTGGCATGTCAGTAGAGTAGCTTGTATTTGATAAGGTGAGGCCATTGGACCTAGAATGGGTGCTATCAGATCTGATTGCAGTATATTTGGAAGGATAATGTTGCTAATCAGCTTAGAAATTGGCTATAGTTCTTGTCGAAGGAGAGGGAGCTCTATGGCTTGTTGATCTGATAAGTGGTTATGAGTTTCTGCGTGTTTCTTCCATCATTGGCAGTGTACGAAGGTTTTAGAACGAGGTTTTGTTTGGTACGAGGTTTATTACCGGTACCAGGTTTGCTTCGAGCAGTTATTATGGTCAGAATTATTGCTATGAGTATTTGAGTTATGTGGTATATCATGTGATTGCATCTTGGGTTATGGTTATGGCTTAATACAGCCTGTTCACCCTTATATAATGTATAGATGCGAGATTCAGATCTTATGAAAATTCCGGATGTTGGGAATTGGATTCTGTGGTTTATGGGCTAAGGTTAAAGTGATTTTCTTCAGTTATGTTGCGTTTTCAGGCCTATATGTAATAGGGGGACATGGGATCACCCCCAGGGTTCGTGCGTGGTAAGGTTACAGGGTGGTTTGATGGCTTTGGAACGACTCTCGGCACGTTCGAGGACGAACGTATGTTTAAGTGGGGGAGGATGTAACAACCCGACCGATCGTTTCGAGCATCTGTACTTCACTCGGAAGGGCAGGAGTAGCTTCGTATGATGTATTATGACTTGTGTGAATCGTCTGTTTTGGTTTCAGGTTATTCGGAATCGATTTGGAAGAATGAATTTCATTGTTGAAGCTTTAAGTTAGAAGAGTTGACCAAGTTTGACTTTTTAGCATTTGAACTCGGATTGAAATTTTGATAGTTCAGTTAGGTCCGGATGGTGATTTTGGACTCGGGCGTATGCCCGGATTTGCAATTAGATATTTCTAGCAGGATTCGGCGCTAATTGGCTAAAGTTGAAAATTTAAAAGTTTGAAAAGTTCATAAGTTTGACCGGGAGTTGACTTTGTGAATATCAGATTCGGATTGTGGTTCCGAGAATTGGAATAGCTTCGTTATGTCATTTGAGACTTGTATGCAAAATTTGAGTTCATTTCGAGTTGATTTGATATGTTTCGGCGCGAGTTTTAGAAGTTGAAAGTTCAAAGTTCATTAAATTTTAATTTGAGGTATGATTCGTCATTTTGATATTGTTATGTGTGGTTTGAGACCTTGAGTAAGTCCGTGTTATGTTATGGGACTTGTTTGTATATTCGGATAGGGTCCCGAGGGGCTCGGGTGAGTTTCGGACGAGGTTCGGATCAATTGGATCATTTTTGGCTAAAATTGTTGGTGGCAGGACTTGGTTTGATCGCACGTGCGACTGGTTTGCGTAGGTACGATGGTCACAGAAGCGATAAATGAGTCGCAGGAGCGGAAGCGATGTAAGCTGAAACAGGGCATCCACGGAAGCGGGGAAGTGGACCGCATCTGCGGTAACGCAGAAACGGTAAGAGTGATCGCAAAAGCGAGAATGTGCGCAGGAGCGTAGCTTGTGGCGCACCTGCGCTTGCGCAGAAGCGGGTCCTATTGCGCAGGTGCGGAAGGGTAGAGTCCCAGTGTTTTCTGCAGGAGTGGAGTTTTGTCGCAAAAGCAGCCCTTTTGTTCGCAAATGTGAGATTGCCGGGCAGATTCTATATACTCGAGGTTTTGGCTATTTTATGATATTTTGAGATTTGAGGCTCGGATTGAGGCGATTTTTAAAGTAATTTTTACTATATGATTTGGGGTAAGCATTCTTGACTCACTTGTAATTATATTTCATGATTTTATCTTCGTTTTTGGTAATTGGATTATGGATTTTAAAGAAAAATTGGGGCTTTTAGCCTAAAGTTTCATATAGTAAGTTTTTGAGTTTTGAATATCGATTCGGAGTCGGATTTGAGTGAAACTAGTATGGTTGGACTCGAAATCGAATGGGTTATCAGATTTTATGAGTTTTATCGGGTACCGAGGTGCGGGACCGGGTTTGATTTATGATTGATTTTGGAATTTTGAGTAAAGGTTCGACCTTTATCAATTGGAATTGGGACTTTATTTGATGTATTTGAGTTGCTCTTGGCTAATTTTGAGTCGTTCGAAGGTCGGTACGTGCGAGATGGCATATTTGGAGCATCGATTGGCTTGCTCGGTATTGTATTTGGCTTGTTCGAGATAAGTGACACCTTTAAACTTGGAGCCGAGGGTATGAACCCTGATTATACGTGTTATGTTTTTGGTGTTGAAGTGGCACACATGCTAGGTGACGGGCGTGTGGGCATACACCGTGTAAATTGTGACTCAGTTATTTCTATGGTATTGTGTAGTTAACTAATCTTATTTGTATGTATGAAATCTCTACGTGCTAGAGTAATTGAGTTGTGATGCATATTAGAAATCATGTCTAGGCTATATGCTTATCCTGTTGGGACCCACTGAGGTCATTTATGCTATTGAGTTATTTGCTTACATTGCAATTACATTCTTAGTCATACGCATTCATATGCATATCATATCTCAGTCTCTGTTACCATTTATTGATACATCACATCATCATTTTAGGCTGATTTTCATGACATTGTGAGCCCGAGAGACTGGAGAGATTGATGACTGAGTGAGGCCGAGGGCCTGATGGTGAGAATATTGATGGGATCGAGCTGCACGCCGCAACAGGTATTATTGATCTATGATGGGATCGGGCTGCACGCTGCTACATATTTTATTGATTTATGCCATGATTGGCTTGTTATAGCGCTTGGGCTGAAGGAGCCCCTCCGGAGTCTGTTCACCCCCAGTGAGCGCATGTACCTTCTGAGTGCGAGTGCCGAGTGATTGGGAGGACTGAGTGACTGTGAGGACTGAGTGAATTGATACTTTGAGAGTATGCATATGACTTTATCACTAAGTTGCATTGTATTCGACATGCACACTTGACATACAAACATATAAATGCATTTTCTTCATGCTGTACGATATTGCGTCCTTTATGACTTCACATACACATTGATATGTAGGCATAGAGATGTACTTTCCTCATGCCATTTGAAAATAAAATATTTACCTGTTGAAAATATTTGGGAAAAATCACAGTTTGACAAACGTACTCATATTTTGGTGATTTCGGTAAAAGATTTGGGTTTTTACTGATATACTTGAAAAGCATGCCTATTTTGCGGAACTGTGAATGAGCTGAGCACTATATCTCCGAGTTACTTCTTTTATCACTTTTATTATGTTGTTATGAATTGTTGTTGGCTATTGATGATGGACTCCGACCTTTGTTCCATCTCGTCACTACTTTCAACCTAAGGTTAGGTTTGTTACTTATTGAGTACATGGGGTCGGTTGTACTCATACTACAGTTCTGCACCTTGCGTGCAGATGTTGGATGCTGATGTTGCTGCACACGGCGAGAGCTGAATTTGAAGATGTATTTGCGTTCCGGTCATAACTGCCTCTTGATCTTGGTAGCTTTAGAATTTTACTCTGTTCATGAATATTTCAGACAGATTATGCACTTTATTTCATACCAATTTTGTAAATTCTAAATCTTAGAAGCTCATGATTTGTATTACCAGTCCTTGGAAAATTATTGTATAAAGCAGTTGTATTTTTATTTCTTTTCTTAATAAATTTCATTTAAATTGGATAGTTGTTAATTGGCTTATCTAACGGGTTATGTTAGGTGCCATCACGACTAGATGAATTTTGGATCATGACAAGGTGGTATCAAAGCTGTAGGTTCATAGGTTCTAGGTGGCTTGCTAATCATATGGCTTGCTAATCAAATGATCGTACACTATCTCTCTAGTCTGCCACTTCCCAAAATCATATTTAGGACACAAACATTCTATTATATCTCCTATAGAAGCATTCTTAAATGCAAAATTTAGAAATTGATTCAAACCAAGTAAATACTTTGTTGTAAAGCCCAAAGTTATGTCTCTTTCACCTTCAAGTTTACCTACTACGGTACCAGAGTGAATATGATCTCCACCAGACATACGTAACGCTTTTGCTAATACCCGGAAGTGGATACCATGATTCTTCTGTCTATCAATAACCGCATGCATTGCACGGTGGATGTGAAGAAGTAGACCATTATCTCGGCAATAATGAGCCAAGCTAGTATTTGCGGTGAATCCCCCCGTTAAGTAGTCATGCATTACGATCGGAACACCCAATTCTCTAGCAGCTGGTATAGATGATGAAAGGCGGGCCGCTTTTTCGGGACCTATTCTCTTAATAGGCGGCAAAGCGAAATAGGAAAGGGGCCGAGCTGACTGATGAGTGCCTTTTTAGCCTTTATTTAAAAGGCTCTCATGTGGAGCTAACATGGCTGGCTACATACAAGTATAGCCAAATCAAGATGAGATGGGACGCCATCTGATTTAATTCGTTCTCAATAGCCACGAGATGATCATCTTAGGGTGATCCTTTTGTCGACGGATGCTCTTATTACACTCGTAGTCTCTGAAGGATGAGAACCAACTATGTAGCATCTACATCGAGAATTCAAGTATTGTATACGTCATTAGTCCGATCCTTTGTAGGAACTACCCGTAATAACGAACTTGCAAAATGGATCTGTTTATCATAAAGAGATATAAAGGAACCGCCCTTTGACCCTTTAGGATCTATAAGCAGAACAAAAGGGGCAAGTGTATTCCTTGCTTCCATTCTATTGAGTTTAGCATTAGCGAATCAAATTGGCCAAAGGTGTACGTTCATGAGCCCATGCTAAAGTTTCAATCAATTCCTGCCAATATCCACGCCAAGAAATTAAGAACATAAATCCAGTAGCCCAAACAAGATGTCCAAATAAGAACATCCATGCCCAAACCGATAAACTATTCATACCAAAAGGATTATATCCGTTGATAATTTTCTAGGCATTCCAATACAAGATTTATCCATTGGAAGGTATTGATATATAACCTTTCAGAAGTCAAATAGTAACCTATCAACGCTATAACATTAAAAATATTTTGTAAGATAAAATAAAATGGCACAATAAAATAATTTGTTAAAAAATGGAAAACATAAAGTTACCGTGATATATATAACTTTGAAGTTCAGAATGTCTCAAGAAAGTATCTTTTGTTACACAAACAGTATATCTTCTTTTGCAATTATACCTTTCCTACTCATGCAGAGATGCAAATGGCAGAAGAAAAATACCGTTGGAAGAAAAATCACAAATGGCATGGGTCTTGCCACTACCCTCACAAAATGTAGCCAATATTGCAAGCACTGGTTTGGAGCTAAGTATGGAATTTGTAAGAAATACCAATGGGGGACACAAACATCATCACTGGGCAAAATATGCTTGCTACTGGTATTCTCCTTGCCATTAATTAATCATGAGTAATTAACTTCAGAGTATAAACTATTAACTTGGAATGCTATATGTATAAATAAATGCAGACTAGCAGTAGACGTGAATTGTGTGAGTGTGTATGTGAAAATATAATAAGTTTTACTTATGAGCTGAGAATTTGACACAGAAAATTAAAAAAAGCTGAGAACAAAAATTGAAGCTTCAAAATAAAGAAGTGGTAATAAGATATCTTTCATATAAGCATCTTTCGAATATAATTCTTTCGAGTAAAGGTCACCTTGTGACACCTCATATCATAATCATAAATAATATAGGTCTCAACCCACTTTCACAGTTATTAAGTAGAATTCTGTAGATGCACCATAAAGCCAGATGCAGTGTAGAAATCACAAGAGACTGAAATAACTGCAATTAATATTTACGTGTCTACATACTCAAGCAGGTATAAAATCAAAATAATATTGTTTGGAGCGCTATAAGGGTGCACAAACTTTACTGAGAAGAAGATTATCTTGCCAGTAACTAAATGAAATTTTCAAAACATCAACAAAGCTTATTGACAATCAAACAGGTAGAATTCTAAATCCCAAAATAACACATTTCGAAAACTGCATACTTGTAAATATCACCAACCAAATCGCAACTCCAGAAAAATAGTTTTCAAACACATAAAGCACATCTACAACAAAACCAATTTGAATCTGGAAAGAAAAAAAATTAATATTCAACACTACGAAGAAAACTAAAAATCTGTTTATACTTTAGTTGTACTCTTTGAACAGTCCTAAAATAGTACCTTGATATTGATTCTAACACAACGCAGAGAAAAAAGAGAAAAAATAGCCAGTGATAATTGCGTCTTCTCTGAAGGTCCCCAAGAGTTCTAAAATACACATGCAAAAGGAGGTATTTTAATTAAGACCCAAATCACATAATTTAACCTACAAAATACACAAAAAATCTAAATTTTACAACCTATAATACCTAATGCAGAAGGAGAAAGAGAACTTACATCTCAATTTCAACAAAGAGTGTTATATCCTTCTTCAAAATACACCGATTCTATTAAATTTCTGCTACTTTCTGTTGAGAATCGAAATACATCGAGATGAAAGAAAGAAAAAAAATCAGCAAAGGAAAAACACAAATTAATAGAGAAAATAAATATAAAATCCACATGCAAGAAGAAAGAAAAACAGAAAAGAAAAATCAAAGAATGGGGAAGAGGAATTACCAAAGATTGAAGTTTGATTGTAGAAAACTATTTCACATGTTCTCCTTTACAAATCTCTTTCATTTGTATCTGTAAAATGAGCAATTTTTTTTTAATTTAAAGCGGAAAATGAGCGAGGGGGAGAGAGAAGGGTAGCTGAAAATGAGAAAGGGGTTTGAAAAAAAAAGAGAGGGAAAAGATTAAAAAATGAGGGAAAAATTAGGGTTAGTGGGCGCTATTTTTTTTAAGGGTGGTGGAGGTTATTGACCGCCGTAAATATAATATATTTGCGGTGGTGAATAAATCCCCACAATTTGATATAGATTGCGGAGATTATAGTAACCGCCGAAATAAAACCTCCACAAATTTAGTATTTTTTTGTAGTGATAATCAATTCTTACTATGTCTTTGCATTTCCTACCTCCCTATGTATAGAAACAATCACAAAAATAGTTTTAAGCAATGATGTTAATTATATCCATATTGCCCATGTTAAGAAAGAATGATTCTTTTCACTATCAAAACATGTTACCGATAATGAAATTGGAGATAAAGCTAGGATATTATGAAACATGTAATTCTTTCTAAGATCACCCTTTTGCAAATAATATTGCTTATTCATCTTTCTACCAAAAACAAAAAGAAAAGGAAAAAAGTGTCTTTCCTCAGTTAGAGCAATTGAGATTTTTACCTATCTATATTACATATGAAATTTATTTACCCTCCCTAATAGTATTTTAACTTAATTACAAGGTCATATATAATTTATTAATTATATACAAATTAGTTTTAAATGAGTATTACTTGATTGTAGCTTTTTAATTTAGTAAATCCATTTAAACCCTCACAATACTTTCTTACCTAGTCAAACCCCAATCACACTTCTTTCTAAAGTCTCTTTCTCTCTTTGAAATCAACCCTCTTTCTACATTGATTCTACAAGGTTTGTTCTTCTAGAGCTCGTAATTTTCTCTAACAATTGCGAAGAAAGGGATTAATTTTTCCATGGCTGGATTTTGGAGCTTTCTGGACTTCCCATTTTCTTGTTGGCGTTCCGATGGTGGGCTAGCATCAGATGTATATTAATTATTTGGATCGATTATTCAAATTGAAATTGTCAATCAATAAATTTTGAAGGTGTTTGACTCTCCACCATTGACAGCCATTAATAAGCTTCGAAACTTTGAATTCGAATTCGGATTTTCAAAAAATATTTTTTTTGTTTGAATCTGCTGTTATTGAAAATGATTGGGAATATTCTATGGAGCTTATATCTCGATTTTGAGGGTATTTGGTGAAGTTTAGAATTAATTTTGGTTAGATTTTCATATTGAAATTCGTCGTCGAAGAAGAAGAAGAAGAAGAAGAAGAAGACAACGACATGACATACAATATGCATATAAAATTGTATTAAAGTTTTATAATAGTTGTATAAAAATTATATGAAAACTGTATTTGGTTGTATTTATTTGTAGTTTTTTTTAATATTGTATGAAAGTTGAAAATTAGTTGTATATTGTATGAGTCACTATATGAAATTTATATTTAAGTTATAAATACTATTCCATCTTTTTACATAAAGTTGTTCCTCTATATCATCAAAAATATTCGCCCCATTAGTGTTTTCACCTTACAAGGTTCCAAAGATATACCAATTTGGGCTCTTACTTCTAATGGCTCCTTCTCTACCAAAATAGTCTATCTAACTCTTCTCTCCGCTAACTCTCTCTAACTATAAGTTCCACTGGATCTGAAAATTAAATACTCTTAATAAAGTTAAGTTTTTCCTTTGGCAATGCTCCCATAACCACCTACCTACTTAATACTATCTTAATCATATAGGCTTGGATATTGATACGGTTTGTTCAGTATGTAAAGGAACCGAAAAGACCATAATCCATATACTCTTCGAGTGCCTAGTAGCACAAATCTTTTGGAAAGAAATAATCCCATAGAACAATACTCTAGACCTACCTATTAATATGGACCACTTAAACCTGACTTGGAATGAATTCTTCCCTTTCGCCGTCTGGCACCTTTGGCTCAATAGGAATAACAACTACTACAATAACCTTTGTAACCTACTCACCTTTAACTTTGTTATCATGCAATACATGGAATACAAATACTCCACTAACTCACCAAACCTAAATCACACCATCACCCATACAACTCACTACAAAAAAATAGTCTATTTACGGAGGTTATTTTTATGTTTTGCGGCGGTTAGCAACCCCTATTAATTGATATTGCGGCAGTCTTCAAAACCCAAGTTGTAAGGTTCGCCGCTGTCATTTTGAGATAGTTTTTTATAGCCCGCCATAACCATTTAACGGAGGTTATTTGCCGGCGGTTTAACTCCACAAATTAAAATATTAATCAATTTAGCAACATATAAAAAATATACAATGGCGGTTGAAAACTCCGCTACATAATTATTTTGCGGCGGTTTCAACATCCTCAATATATCTTAGAAATATAGCAAATTCTATTTCGCATCAACATTAACCCCTTCAATTTGTTTATTTAGTGGCAGTTTTAACTTCCTCTATTAATTGAAGACCTTTTTTTAGGCAATTGTGGGGTTACCTGTTTGTTTAATACGATATTTCAATTATATTAATAAATTTTATGAGGCATTAACATAATACTAAAAATGCATAAATGTTAAGTAACAACCACATTATAAAATCATAAGCAGTTGACATAAAGTATTGTCATTAATCTCAAAAACTAAACTTTGCAATTGCAATATCATACTCCATTCCTCATTTTCATTTAACCACACTGACTATCATAAGTGCATGCATTCTTTTCTCATTCCTAATTTTCAGTTTCCAACATATCATCCTTGAAAATCGAAAAGAACCCATGAGGAGAGCGGTGGACGACACAACAGTAAATATTAATGGAGTACTAAATTAGATCTTCAAAGGTTAACTAGACAAAAAGGGATCCTCAAATCCTCGATCGGCAATGATATTTGTTTTCTCTAATAGATAAAACATCTAGTTCAATCATTCAATTACAGTATCATACTTAATCATCTAATACTTTTGCAGGGAAACTCAATGATTTTCATTAAGATTACTATCACCAGATGATCTTCTTAAGCCCATAGGTGAAATGGACCCTCTGACTGCATCATTTGGCTGCAAAGAAATAAAAAGCATTAATATTTTTTTGTTTTTCAAATTAAAAAACTGCATATAGCTAGATTTGGTTTACCGATACAGGAGGAAGAGAAACAAAGATTCCAGAAAATTGTTCAGGTATTGTCCCTTCTTTCATAATCATATATGCTTTGAAAGCATTTATCATTGGGTGGTGTGTAGTCATCATTTGAGCATAGTTCTCTTGGCTTTGATTGCCAGCATTCAAAATCTGATTGTATTTCTCTTCGCATTGGGACGGACATGAACCATTATCACAACTGGAAGTATTTATACCTCCAAAATGATGTCTTGTTTGTCTAAAAACTTTACTTGCGATAGCTCTTAACCTCAAGCACCTTACCCTTCCAGAATGCTCTTTTCCTAACACCTTACCAAGGACATTATTTGGTGAAACTTCATACTCATTTGTGGCGCTTTGACTTACAATTAGCTCAATTTTTTTCCTAAATATAATATACAAAAATTCACTATCATAACATCAATTAGTAATTAACAACTGTAACGACCCGACCGGTCATTTTGAGTATTTACACTTCGCTCGGTTGTTTGAGAAAATGAGTAGCTTCGTATGATATATTATGACTTATGTGAGTCATCGGTTTTGGTTTTCAGGTTATTCGAAATTGATTTGAAAGAATGATTCTCAGCTAGAAACTTTAAATTTGAAAGAGTTGATCAAGTTTGACTTTTAGCATTTGACCTCGGATTGGAATTTTGATGGTTCTGTTAGCTCCGTTGGATCAATTTGGACTTAGGAGCGCGTCCGGATTGTGATTTGGAGGTCCATGGTTGAATTTGGCTCGAAATGGCGAAAGCTGAAATTTTGAAAAGTTTGATCGGGAGTGGACTTTTTGATATCGGGGTCGGATTCTGATTCCAAAAGTTGGAGCAGGTCCGTACTGTCGAATGTGACTTGTGTGCAAAATTTGATGTCAATCGGACATGATTTGATAGGTTTCGACATCAGTTGTGGAAGTTTGAAGTTCAAAGTTCATAGATTTCGATTTGAGGTGTGATTCGTCGTTTTGATATTGTTACGTGTGTTTTGAGGCCTCGAGTAGGTCCGTATTGTGTTATGAAACTTGTTGGTATGTTTGGACGGGGTCCCGAATGGCTCGGGTGAGTTTCGGACGAGGTTCAAATCAATTTTATTGCATATTGCATTGTTGAAGGCTGCTGGTTCTGCTATTTTCGCACCTACAGAAATGGGCTCGCAGGTGCAATGGTCGCAGGTGCGGCAAAGGTGTCGCAGATGCAAGATGAGAGCTGGATGAGGAGGCCGCAGAAGCGGAAGCCAGGGCGCATATGCGCATATGCAGAAGCGGCCAATGCACGCAGAAGCGCGACCGCATGTGCGGTCCTAGGCATCGCAGAAGCGATCATGGCTGGCCAAGCTGTTCGCGCAGAGGCGAGATTGTTCCTGCAGAAGCGGGGGTCGCAGATGTGACCTCTTGTCCGTAGGTGTGGATTGACTGGACATAACCCTTTAAGTTCGAGGGTTCACGATTTTCACCCATTTTCGGATTTTGGAGCACGGTTTAGACTACTTTTGGAGTAATTTTCATCACAAGGATTGGGGTAAGTGTTATACACTTGGTTTTGATCTTATTCCATGAATCTATCTTTGTTTTTGGTGATTGGATTGTGAAAGTTAAAAAAGAAATTGGGGGTTTTGGCCTAAAGTTTCATAATATAACTTTCTGAGTTTTGAACATCGAATTGGAGTTGGATTTGAGTAAAACTAGCATGGTTGGACTCGTAATTGAATGGGTTATCGGATTTTGTGATTTTTGTTGGGTTCCGAGGCACGGGCCCAGGTGTGAATTTTGGCCGGTTTTGGGTTTTGATTAAGGATTCAATCTTTATTATTTGAAATTATTTCCTTGGGCTTTATTTGATATATTTGAATTGCTTTTAGCTAGTTTTGAGTTGTTCGAAGGTCGCTACGTGCGTGATAGCATCTTTGGAGCACCGCTTGGCTTGCTCGGCATTGGTATTGGCTTGTTCGAGGTAAGTAACTCTTCTAATCTTAGTGCCGAGGGTATGAAACTCTGAAATACGTGTTATGTGATTGGTATTTTGGTGATGCACATGCTAGGTGACGGGTGTGTGGGCGTGCACCATATGAGTTGGGACTTTGTTATTTTCATGGCACTGTATAGTGGTCTTACTTTGTTGATATCCGTGTTTTTACCATGTGATAAAGTAGTTAAGCTGTCAATCATGATAGATATCATGTTTAGGCATTATGCCGATATTGTTTGGACCCATAGTGATCGTTTCTTGCTGTCATCTCACTGATTTCATTGATATTTCATACTCAGTCATATTCATGCATTCATATCATATCTCAGTCTCAGTTATTTATTGATATATCATATCATTGTTGTCGGGCTAGTTTTATGACATTGTGAGCCCGTGAGTGAGACTGGAGAGATTGATGACTGAGTGAGGCCAAGGGCCTGTTTGTGAGGATGTTGTCACTATAGCACGTGAGTTGTTCGTGCGATTCCAGATATTGATATTATAGCACGTGAGTTGTCCGTGCGGCACGTGAGTTTTTCGTGCGATTCCAGATATTGATATTATGGTACGTAAATTGTCCATGCAGCACGTGAGTTGTCCGTGCAGCACGTCAGTTGTCCGTGCGGTTTATAACGCTTGGGCTGAAAGAGCCCCTCTGGAGCGCGGTTGATATTATTGAGGGATGGATCTTCCCTGGACATGGATCTTGTCCGAAGCATTATATACCTGGAGATGGATCTTCTCCACGAGTCGTATTAGCCTTCCTCTTTACTGAGTGACTGATGGTCAGTGATGTATATATTCCAGGATGGATCTTCCCTAGGCCGTATGGGCCATATATAGAACCGAGTGTGAGCATGATGAGCGAAAAGTGTGATGCAGTGAGATTGAAAACTCTGAGAGTGTGAGTACATGATTCATCTCTGAGATACATGGTATTGGCATGCACACATGACATACATGCATAGAGATGCATTTTTCCTCATGTTGTACGGTATCACGTCATTCATGACTTTTACACACATTGATATGTGGGCATAGAGAGGTATTTCACACTTGCTATCTGAAAAGAAAGTGAAACATCTTATTTATCGTGGAAAGGATATTTGGAAAAATTACAGTTTTCAAACTTACTCGTATTTTTGGCTTTTTCGGTAAAAGATTTGGATTTTCACTGAGATAATTGAAAAGAAATGCCTATTTTTCTGGAACTGTGAACGAAAAGAGCCTTTTATTTCTGAGATACTCTTTTGTTACTTGTACTATGCTATTATGAACTGTTATGGAATATTGGTGTTGGACCCGACTTTGTGTTAGCCCATCACTACTTTCAACCTAAGGTTAGTTTTGTTACTTATTGTCACGACCCAAAATCCAACTAGTCGTAATGGAACCTAACCCAACCCGCTAGGTAAGCCAGTTAACCACTAACCAATTCCAATAACAATCAATAAAGCAATTAAGTAAAGAAATTATCTGAATCTGATATATTTCCCAAGAACTGGTAGTACAAATCATAAGCTTCTAAGAATAGAATTTACAAAGCTGAAATGAAATAAATACATCGTCTATTTGAAAAGTACATAAACAGAGTTTCATAGACCTAAAGCTACCACGAACACGGGGTAGCTACAACCGGGACACAAGTACATCTTCAATCCAGCTCCCATCGAACACAACAACATCAGCAACCAACATCAGCACGCAAGGTGCAGAAGTGTAGTATGAGTACAACCGACCCCATGTACTCAATAAGTAACAAACCTAACCTTAGGTTGAAAGTAGTGACGAGCTAACACGAAGGTCGGGTCCAACACCAATATTCCACAACAGTTCATAACAGCATAGTACAAGCAATAAAGGAGGTATCTCAGAAATAAAATGCTCAGTTCGTTCACAGTTCCAAAAAGAAAATAGGCATTTCTTTTCAAGTATCTCAGTGAAAACCCAAATCTTTTACCGAAAATGCAAAAATACAAGTAAGTTTGAAAACTGTGATTTTTCCCAAAACTCCTTTCAATAATAAGTAAGATGTTTTATTTTCAGATAGCATGAGGAAAGTACGTCTCTATGCCTACATTTCAAGATACAGGTAAAATCATAAATGTCACCAACACCGGGTAGCAGAAGGAAATGCATCTCTATGCATGTATCTCAAGTACGCATGTCAAATGCAATGCATCTCAATGATGAGCTCATGTACTCACACTCTTAGAGTACTCAATCTCACTGTCTCGCATTCTCTCTCACTATGCTCAATGCTCAGCACACTCAATCACTCAGCGCTATACAATACCTGTTGCGGCGTGCAGCCCGATCCATATATGACCATAAGGCCCTTTGCGGCATGCAACCCGATCCACATATATATAGTCGACTACGCTCACTGGGGGTGTGCAGACTCCGGAGGGGATCCTTCTGCCCAAGCGCTATATCGCTGCGGCGTGCAGCCCGATCCCATAACATATAAATAGCCATAAGGCTCGTTGCAGCGTGCACAGTCGACTACGCTCACTGGGGGTGTGCAGACTCCGGAGGGGTTCCTTCCGCCCAAGCGCTATATCGCTGCGGCGTGCAACCCGATCCCATAACATATAAATAGCCATAAGGCTCGTTGCGGCGTGCACCCGATCCATATATATATATATATATATATACAGCCCTAAGGCTCGTTGCGGCATGCAACCCGATCCATATAAAATATAATCAATATAATATGATGCGGCGTGCAGCCCGATACCAAAATGTCACTCTCACTTAGGCCCTCGGCCTCACTCAGTCATCAATCTCTCCAGTCTCACTCACGGGCTCACAATGTCATGAAACTAGCCCGACAACAATGATATGATGTATCAATAAATAATATCTGAGACTGAGATATGGCATGAATGCATGGATATGACTGAGTATGAAATATCAATGAAATCAGTGAGATGACAGTAAGAAACGACCACTATGGGTCCAAACACTATCGGCAGAATGCCTAAATATGATATCTAGCATGATTGACAACTCAATTACTTTATCACAAGGTGAAAACACAGATATCAACAAAATAGGACCACTATACAGTGCCATAGAAACAACAGATTCCCAATTCACATGGTGCATGCCCACACACCCGTCACCTAGCATGTGCGTCACCTCAATACCAATAACATAACACGTATTATAGGGTTTCATACACTCAACACTAAGATTAGAAAAGTTACTTACCTCGAACAAGCCAATACCAATACCGAGCAAGCCAAACGATTCTCCAAAGATGCCATCCCGCGCGTTCCGACCTCCGAATGGCTCGAAACTAACCAAAAATAACTCAAATACATCAAACAATGCTACAAGAACCAATCCCGATCGAAAAAGATCAAATCTTAAATCAAAAGCCTAAAATTGGCTAAAAGCCTAACCCTGGCCTGCATCTCGGAACCCGACAAAATTTTCAAAATCTAACAACCCATTCAATTACGAGTCCGACCATACTGGTTTCACTCAAATCCGACCCCAATTCGATGTTCAAAACTCAAAAATTCATATTATGAAACTTTAGGCCAAAAACCCAAATTTCCTCTATAACATTCACAATCCAATTACCAAAAATGAAGGTAGATTCATGAAATATAACCAAAAATGAGTAGAGAACACTTACCCCAATTCATATGGTGAAAATTGCCTCGAGAATCGCCTCAATCCGAGCTCCATAGCTCCCAAAATGAAGAAAGAACCAAAGCCCTCGATAATATAGCTTTTGCCCCAGCGATTCCGCATTTGCGGACAATATGTCGCATCTGCGACCACCGCTTCTGTGATAAAAACTTCGCTTCTGCGAAGATAGCCTTGCCCAACAAACCCCGCACCTGCAGATATCAAATTCCGCTTCTGCGAAGATTTTCGCACCTACGCTTCTTATCTCGCATCTGCGTGCACGCAGGTGCGCTACAAAAATTCGCTTCTGCAGTCTTCCTCACCCATCCTCTTCTTGCTTCTGCGACTCCACTAATGCTTCTGCAACCATCGCACCTGTGCAATGCTAGTCGCAGGTGCGGAACACCAGAACCAACAGCTCAGCAAAAATCCAAAATGCAATGAAATAATCTGAACCTCGTCCGAAACTCACCCGAGCCACTCGGGACCCCGTCCGAATATATCAACAAGTCCAATAACATAACACGGACCTACTCGAGGCCTCATATCACACATAACAACATCAAAACGATGAATCACACCTCAACTCAAAATCAATGAACTTTGAAGCTTCAAACTTCCATAACCGATGCCGAAACCTATCAAATCATATCCGATTGACCTCAAATTTTGCACACAAGTCACATGTAACATTACGGACCTACTCCCACTTCTGGAATTGAAATCCAACCCCGATATCAAAAATTCGATACCGGTCAAACTTTCCAAGATTCCAACTTTTGCCATTTCAAGCCAAATTCTGCTATGGACCTCTAAATCACAATCCGGATGCGCTCCTAAATCCAAAATCACCCAACGGACCTACCGAAACCATCAAAACTCCGATCCAGGTTCAAATTCACCAAAAGTCAAACTTGGTCAACCCTTTCAAATTTAAAACTTCTAGCTAATAATTATTCTTTCAAATCAATTTCGAATAACCCGAAAACCAAAACCGATGATTTATATAAGTCATAATACATCATACAAAGCTACTCGTTCCCTCAAACAACCGAGCGAAGTGTAAATGCTCAAAACGACCGGTCAGGTCGTTATATCCCCCCCACTTAAACATACGTTCATCCTCGAATGTGCCAAGAGTTGTTCCAAAAGCCATCAAATCGTCGTGTAACCTTACCATGCACATACCTGAGGGTGATCTCACGTCACCTTATCCCATATAGGCCTGACAACATAGCATAACTATAGTTTCTTAATTCAACCTAGCCCATAAACCTTAAAATCCAATTTCCAACATCCAAAATTTCTATAAGATCAGAATCTCGCATCTACACACTCTATAAGTCTGAAAAAGCTATACCAAAAGCTATAACCATAACTCAAATACTCAAAACTCAAATACCACAGCTCAAATGCTCGAAGCAATGATTTCTAATCACAGTAGCTGCTCAAAATAACTCAATTCCGGTAATAACTTCATATCAAACAAGACTCTATTCTAAAACCTTCGTACACTAGCAATGATGAAAGAAACATGAAGAACTTATAACCATTCATCAGATCAACAAGTCATGGTACTCCATCTCCTTCGACAAGACTATAGCAAATTTCTAAGTCGACTTCTGATATTATCCTTCCAACCACGCTGTAATCTATTTCGATAGTATCCATTCTAGGTCCAATGACCTCATCTCATCCAACACGACCACTCTAGTAACATAACACACCCATACAATCTAAAGCCACAACCCGTGCAATCCGTGCACCAATTAGCAACATTCCAAATGTACTCAATCATGGAAATCTGACTCAGACAGGAGAACTGTCCCGCAAGCTCAACAAGTACCACCACAACGCAATGCCAAGAATCTATCACACACCGTAGAACCAAAACACACGAATCTAACACGAGGGATCATATCTCAATATAACTCTGCTGCAATGCACGACCCTATCCAAATACTGGTCCATATGAAATACCTCAAGCTACCCTGCTTAAAATCAATAACCATGCGCAATTCGACATCAAGTACTCAAAGTGCATTACTGTAACCACGAAGAAAAAATAACACAATACCACAATCCGGAAAGAACATAGCCATTACGCAATCAATCACACAATACCCAAATACTCATCTCGCTCAAATTCTACTATAAAGCCCAAATAGAACCACACCATATGTGCATATAACCAACGGATCACAACTCCTCGTAGAATAGAAGACTAACTCACAGATCATCTCAGAACACGAATAAGCTCAACAACAACTGAATGGCACATTCGTTAATAATAGCAGTATGGAGCCAACCAATCCGGCTCGGTGTAGAATACACATCCTAATTGGTCCTAACAATGGACCCCCAAATTAGCTCTAGTCACCCACAGATAGATAAATACCTCCGAAAGTCCACAATGACTGAATCATAACACATACTATCATCTGGCTAGCTTCAGTCACAACTTCATAGTCCACAACCATGAAATAATCTTCTCCTGAGAACTCTCAATTTCCAAATCCATAGAACACACGAATCACCATATTTGATCCCAACTCCACCGCCCGAATGTCTAACATATCTCCCATACACGATTATCCCACGAGGAATACTTCTATAATTCTTTTGTGCCACAAAGCAAAATTTGAATATCAGCAGTCGATCAACTAGAAGAGTGCCGCAATACCAATGAAGTATCCATAAATCAAAACACATTGCCCCTTCTGAAATGTATACTCTCATCAAGCCATACCGATTAGCAATATCAGTTACCTAGTCATCTAATACCATCCATGCTGCCTACGAATCTATGTCCTTCCCTTCAAAACTGAAGTGTGACCTTGCACATGCAAATCTCAATCCCACACAATACATCGCGTCTACCATGCCATCTTGTGAAGAGTACAAGAATCTCATAATCAACTCTGAGTCACAAGCAGAATACATACCCGATCAGTTAGAAACCTTCCATTTTATCTCATCCCGGAGAAAATCCCAATACACAACACATTCCTCACGCCGGTAGGAAACATACTCCTCGAACCGTGGTAAAAACCATCGAGAACTCTTCGAACCCATTTGCACATAACCAAGCTCTCAGAACCGAATCTCTCTAACTCAACCCAGCCACACAGATCGCCAAACCCCAAGAGCATTGCCACGAAACACATGTGGAGACTAGCCACATCATAAGTACCCAAACAACCGATTATATCCATTACTGTGCTAACCCAACCTACTACCAAGCTATCCTATTTCTCCAAGTCCTTTCCAAAATGCCTTCAAATTGATACTTCTCCTTGCTAGAACACCACGATCCTTAACCATAATTCACCACACAAGAGACCCTAGTATAAAACCACAACGCCCTAAGGCCCATAAGTCGTTGACTTCTCTCTTAAGCACCCCAAAGAACCACAACCGCGACACCCACTCTAAAGAGACCTTATGTGAACCTAAAACTGTTTCCTTTACCTTCTTGATACTGAAATGCATAATCCACAATGATATAAAAATGCCACAAGTCTCGACACCGTCCAATGCAAATATCATATCCTAGCCATACACCAATCCGAAATTCCCAATTGCTACATATAATTCTTGAATCCATTAGAACCATTATCGAGAGTCATCCACTCTGATCAAATCTTAATTAAACCAACCAAACGGACCGAATGACCTATGCCCCATTAGCACACCAACACCCAAGGGAGTAACCCACACTCCTAAGAAACCGAGCAAATTCCTACTCCATGTACACAACATCCTTCGCGAATAACCACTCAATTAGTTTATGATTCTCATATACCGATAGAGTGCAATACAACCTGTATCCAAAAATTCCTTTACCTGAGTCATCCTCGATCTCGACCTCTGCAAGTCATAACTAATTCACCAGTATACCCCGAACTGAAACCAATACAACACATAACCATGCAATCAACTTATCGATATCAGACTCCCCCACTTGGCTCAAAGCCATGGAATAAAACATCAGACTACTTACAATAACCATACCCCATTACTACCTTAATACCACAGTGAGATTTCATTAAATCCTTCATTCGCTCATGCAACACAAACCATCTAATACATCAAATCATCTGCAAATCTCGCGTTCACCCTCGTGATGGTTAAGCCAACTTCTATAGGCGATCCAAACTCAAATTGAAACATATATCATTCACTGGTAAACGAGAAATCTCTACAAAACATATAAGGGATCACACAACCTCAAGACACCTCACAGGGGATAACCCACCTGCTTTGCCGCAAACTGACATCTCTCTACACCCTTCCACAGTCACGACTACTACGCAATCACTTAATCTTCTCGATTCTGAACTCGTCAACAAGACATGAGAATCTACTTCACTTCACAACTAAACAACATGAGAGATCCCTCAATACACCCATAACTCGAGGCCATATGCCAAATCAAGATAGAAATCAGACACCCCATAGTCCTTTTTACATCTCAAGTAAACTCTTCTCGTCACATTCGAACAATCCGAACACATCCCTCAGTCACATCATACTCACCACATAGTCATTCAAATCACAAATTCCACTTATAGGGACACCACCATACATATAAGTCCCAAAAGCACGTGCTCACACAATCGAAATCTCCATTCTCAAGCTACAATCAAAACCCGGCCTCAAGTCCTCCAGACTCGCCCATCATCAGCACGCCAAAACCATATCTCGCACCTCAACCATAGAATCACCAGCCATCGGCGCACAGCCGATACCAAGCGCTCACACGCACGTACGAATACGTGGAAGGAATTCAAAGAGTTACGCTTCAAGCTGAATCAATGCCGCACGATAAGGAATGAAAGATGGGAAGTATATCCTAAATGTCCTGTAGCGTCTCGAAGATAGGTATGGACGTCATCATACCGATCCGCAAGACTCTACTAGACACTTTCTCATAACTTGTAGAACCTATGAACCTAGAGCTCTAATACAACCTTGTCACGACCCAAAATTCAACTAGTCATGATGGCACCTAACCCAACCCGTTAGGTAAGTCAGTTAACCACTAACCAATTCCAATAACAATCAATAAAGCAATTAAGTAAAGAAATTATCTGAATCTGATACATTTTCCAAGAACTGGTAATACAAATCATGAGCTTCTAAGAATAGAATTTACAAAGCTGAAATAAAATAAATACATCGTCTGTTTGAAAAGTACATAAACAGAGTTTCATAGACCTAAATCTACCATGAACAAGGGGCAACTACAACAGGGACGCAGGTACATCTTCAATCCAGCTCCCATCGAACATAGCAACATCAACAACCAACATCTGCACGCAAGGTGCAGAAGTGTAGTACAAGTACAATCGACCCCATGTACTCAATAAGTAACAAACCTAACCTTAGGTTGAAAGTAGTGATGAGCTAACACGAAGGTCGGGTCCAACACCAATATTCCACAACAGTTCATAACAGCATAGTACAAGCAATAAAAGAGCTATCCCAGAAATAAAATGCTCAGTTTATTCGCAGTTCCAAAAAAAAATAGGTATTTCTTTTCAACTATTTCAGTGAAAACCCAAATCTTTTACCGAAAATGCCAAAATACGAGTAAGTTTGAAAACTGTGATTTTTCCCAAAACTCCTTTTAATAATAAGTAAGATGTTTCATTTTCAGATAGTATGAGGAAAGTACGTCTCTATGCCTACATGTCAAGATACAGGTAAAATCATAAATGTCACCAACACCGGGTAGCAGAAGGAAATGCATCTCTATGCATGTATCTCAAGTACGCATATTAAATACAATGCATCTCAATGATGAGCTCATGTACTCACACTCTCAGAGTACTTAATCTCACTGTCTCACATTCTCTCTCACTATGCTCAATGCTCAGACACTCAATCACTCAGCACTGTACAATACCTGCTGCGGCGTGCAGCCTGATCCATATATGACCATAAGGCCCATTGCGGCGTGCAACCCGATCCACATATATATATATACAGCCCTAAGGCTCGTTCCATTGTGCAACCCGATTCGTATAAAATATAATCAATATAATATGCTGCGGCGTGCAACCCGATCCCAAAATATCACTCTCACTCAGGCCCTCGGCCTCACTCAGTCATCAATCTCTCAAGTCTCACTCACGGGCTCATAATGTCATAAAACTAGCCCGACAACAATGATATGATGTATCAATAAATAATATCTGAGATTGAGAAATGGTATGAATGCATGGATATGACTGAGTATGAAATATCAACGAAATCAGTGAGATGACAGTAAGAAACGACCACTATGGGTCCAAACAGTATCGGCATAATGCCTAAACATGATATCTAGCATGAGTGACAGCTCAATTACTTTATCACAAGGTGAAAACACGGATATCAACAAAGTAGGACTACTATACAGTGCCATAGAAATAACAGAGTCCCAATTCACATGGTGCATGCCCACACGCCCGTCACCTAGCATGTGCATCTCCTTAATACCAATCACATAACATGTATTACAGGGTTTCATACCCTCAACACTAAGATTAGAAGAGTTACTTACCTCGAATAAGCCAATACCAATGCCGATCAAGCCAAACAATGCTCCAAAGATGCCATCCCGCATGTTCCGACCTCCAAACGGCTCAAAATTAACCAAAAACAACTCAAATACATCAAACAATGCTACAGGAACCAATCCCGATCGAAAAAGATCAAATCATAAATCAAAAGCCCAAAACTAGCCAAAACCCAACCCGGGCCCGCACCTCGGAACCCAAAACAATTAGCAAAATACAATAACCCATTCAATTACGAGTCCAACCATACTGGTTTCACTCAAATCCGACCCCAATTCGATGTTCAAAACTTAAAAATTCATATTATGAAACTTTAAGCCAAGACCCCCAATTTCCTCTATAAAATTCACAATCCAATTATCTTACGGAGCTACTCGTGCCCTCAAACAACTGAGCGAAGTATAAATGCTCAAAACGACCGGTCGGGTCGTTACACTTATTGAGTACATGGGGTCGGTTGATGTTGGCTGCTGATGTTGCTGTGTTCGATGGGAGCTGAATTTGAAGATGTACCTGCGTTCCAGTTGTAGCTGCCTCTTATTCGTAGTAGCCTTAGATCTATAAAACTCTGTTTATGTACTTTTCAAACAAACGATGTATTTATTTCATTTTCGCATAGGTAAACTCTATTCTTAGAAGCTCATGATTTGTACTACCAGTTCTTGGGGAATGTATTAGATTCGGATATTTCTTTACTTAATTACTTTATTAATTATTATTGAAATTGGTTAGTGGTTAATTGGCTTATCTAGCGGGTTGAGTTAGGTGCCATCACGACTAGTCGGATTTTGGGTCGTGACAACAACATAAGGAAAGTAAAAGATAACCAGAAAGACGAGCATAATTAGTATTGATAATTTTCAACCAATTTTGAACATCTGAAAATGAATTTCAAATATTAGTAATGTTCAATATTGAACAAATGAAATAGGCATAAAGTAGAGCTATGGTATATGGCAACTGGAGAAACAAAACAATCAATAATGGATTATTTTAGTGTTGTTTGGCACAGGTATTTGATCAGATTATATAATCCACAATTAATTCTAAACTTGAAGTCATTTCTTGAGGATCAAAATTCTATTGATAGAGGATTTAAATACACTCAATGGAATCCTACAGATTTATCACCTTGCAAATGGCCTGGTATTGTTGTTGCAAATATTTCTAATAATATTTGAGAACCATCAAGAAACACCTTGATGAATAACTTAAGTAGCTGAATAACAGTAAGATGCCTCATCACACGCAAGCATGAACACAGAAAGAGTTAAATACACGGGCTTCTTTTCTATCTGTAACTGTCAGTTTACTGATTCCATTCATATCAAATATGATCCTCAATCACTTGAGAGAGAGAGAGAGAGATCACAAAGTTTAAGCTTCTATAACATTCATTATTCAGATTTACCACTCATATACAATAGTCATAGTGTTAGTATGTTACTGCCATAGTGTTGTATTTGGAACAATGTCAACTTCATTAATGGTCTACAACTTTATCTTCATATTATACTTTCTAGTGATCTAACACAATACATGAAGCTTTTAACAAGTAGAAACTTACACATATTTCTCTTGCCGCTTCATTAACATATGACCCATCTTCCTTCTTATGAATAGCAAGATAGAGTTGCGCTCGTCCAGGCTTTTGTCCAGATTCAGCCATCTATAAATGAAAAATCAAGTCAGACTAACTTAACTAAATAGGAATATTTTGCATGTTTAATTAAAGTAAAACATATTGAATTAACATTTATCACCATTTCAGCTCTTCTTCTGGAGTTTGGTTTGGAGCCACCAGTGTGTGCAACAATTTATTTCTTCTGAATTTCAACATTTCTTTTACTCATTTTATTATATAAATACACATAAAAATCAAATATACAAATAAAAAAATTATATAATTACACATACCAATTGAAGCATTCAAATAAATACCATTATCTTTTCATTAAAACAGTAAGCAACATAAGAAGTCCATTGATCCCATGGAATTCCTGCCAGAACATTATCTATAATCTCTGCTTTGGTCTTAAGTGGGTCAGTGTCACGACCCAAAATCCAACTAGTCGTGATGGCACCTAATCCAAGCCGTTAGGTAAGCCAATTTACGAATATCCAATTGAAATGAAATTTACTAATAAAATAAGTGATGAAATAACCGACTTTAACACATTTTTCAAGGACTGGTAGTACAAATCATGAGCTTCTAAGATTAGAATTTACAAAACTAGTGAGAAATAAAAATACGCCATCTGTTTAATATATATATGAACAGATTTAAAAAAAAATTCTAAAGCTACCTAGAACAAAAGGCAGCTATGACTGGATCGCAGGTAAATCTTCAATGCCAGCTCCCGCCATGTACATCAACATCACATCCAAAATCTATACGCAAGGTGCAGACGTATAATATAAGTACAACCGACCCCATGTACTCAATAAGTAACAAACCTAACTTTAGGTTGAAAGTAGTGACAAGCTTTACCAAGGTCAGAGTCCACACCAATAATCAATAACATCTCATAACAATGCAATTTAAAGCAGCACAAGTATAACTCAATAATAAAATGCTCAACTCGTATACAATTTCGAAAAAATAAATATTTTCTTTTCAGTATAACAGTAAAACTCAAATCTTTTGCCGAAAATCATCGAAAATCTAAGTAAGTCTGAAATCTGTGATTTTTCTCAAAACGTTTAATGACAGATAAGAAATTTCATTATCAGATGGCATGAGAAAAAATACTTCTCTATGCCTACATATCAAGTATGCATGTCTAATGCAATGCAGCACAATGATGAATTCATGTACTCACACTCTCAGAGTACTCAATCTCATTGTCTCGCATTTCTACTCATCATGCTCAATATTCGGCACACAGATCCAGCCCAAATATAAATGACAACTCGCATACAGTCACTCAGTACTGTGTGTGGCCAATCTAGCCCACGGAAGATCCATCCCAAATATATATACATAATATATGATATTCCGTCACTCAGTACTATACAGGGCCAATCCATCCTAGGGAATTCCATCCCAAATATAAATGTATAGGGAAACTCTATGCCCAGGGAACTCCATCCCAAATGTGAATATATATGGAAACTCCATGCCTAGGGAACTCTATCCCAAATATAATATCCACTGCGCTCACTGTGTGGGCGGGGGTGCAGACTATGGAGGGGCTCTTTCAGCCCAAGCGCTATAATAAGCCAATCTGGCCTGCTACGGTGTCACGACCCAAAATCCAACTAGTCGTGATGGCACCTAACCTCAACCGCTAGATAAGACAAATAACAACAACCCAATTCAATTAATATTTAACTGACTCTAATACACTCCCCAAGGACTGGCAGTACAAATCATGAGCTTCTAAGATTAGAATTTACAAATTTGCTGTGAAATAAAATATTTCATCTATTTGAAATATACATGAACAGATTTAAAAATTCTAAAGCTACCTAGAACAAAAGGTAGTTGTGACTGAAACGCAGGTATATCTTCAGATCCAGCTCCCACCATACGCAACAACATCAGCACCAGAAATCTGCACGCAAGGTGCAGAAGTATAGTAGGAGTACAACCGACACCATGTACTCAATAAGTAACAAACCTAACCTTAGGTTGAAAGCAGTGACGAGCTTGTACCAAGGTAAAAGTCCACACCAATAACCAATAACATCACATAACAATACAATTTAAAGCAGCACTAGTAATAACTCAATAATAACATGCTCAGCTCGTATACAGTTCTGAAAAATAAACATTTTCTTTTCAAGTATAACAGTAAAACTCAAATCTTTTGCTGAAAGTCACCGAAAATAAGAGTAAGTCTGAAATCTGTGATTTTTCTCAAAAACTTTAATGGCAGGTAAGAAGTCTCATTATCAGATGGCATGAGAAAAAATACTTCTTTATGCCTACATATCAAATATGCATGTCTAATGCAATGCAGCACAGTGATGAACTCATGTAACTCATGTACTCACATTCTCAGAGTACTTAATCTCACTATCTCGCATTTTCACTCCAGTCACTCAGTACTGTGTATGGTCAATCCACCCCAGGGGAAGATCCATTCCCACATATAAATGATTTGGACAAGATCCATGTCCAGGGAAGATCCATCCCTCAATATGAATGATTCGGGCAAGATCCATGCCCAGGGGAAGATCCATCCCCAAATATAAATGATTCGGACAAGATCCATCTCCAGGGAAGATCCATCCCTCAATATGAATGATTCAGTCAAGATCCATGCCCAGGGGAAGATCCATCTCCAAATATAAATGATTCGGACAAGACCCATGTCCAGGGAAGATCCATCGCTCAATATGAATGATTCGGGCAAGATCCATGCCCAGTGGAATATCCATCACCAAATATAAAATCAACTGAGCTCACTGTGGGGGTGCAGACTCCTGAGGGGCTCCTTCAACTCAAACACTACAATAGCAAGATCCAATCATAAATAAATAAAATATGTTGTGGCGTCCAGCCCGATCCCATAAATATCACTCACAATCAGGCCCTCGGCCTCACTTAGTCATCAATCTCTCTAGTCTCTCAGGCTCACAATGTCATGAAACTAGCCCAAAATGATGATATAATATATCAATAAATAGCAACAAAGACTAAGATATGATATGCAATAAATGAACATGGCTGAGTACGGAATTACAATTTAAACATATAATTCGACAACAAAAATGACCTCAATGGGTCCCAATAACACCAACATTTACCTAAGCATGATTTCTAACATGAATCACAACTCAGTTTCTCTAACACATAAAAATACATGGAAAAATACAAGTTAATTGACTATACAACTCTACGGAATCGACTGAGTCTCAATTTCATCGGTGCACGCCCACACGCCCGTCACCTAGCATGTGCGTCACCTCCAAACAATTCATATAACACAAATAATCAGGGTTTATACCCTCAACTCCAAGTTTAGAACTGTTACTTACGTCGAACAAGTCGAATTCAATACCAAGCAAACTAAACAATGCTCCAGAAATTTTATTTTGCGCGTATCAACCACCGAATGCCTTCCTATCTCCTCAATTCCATGCCAAACGATTTGAAACTTGTCAAACAACGTGCAAATTAATTAAAATATACTCCAATGCTTACAATTTAACAATTTACAAAAATTCCCAACTCCGCTCGAAAAATCGATAGTGGGGCCCACATCTCGGAATCTGACAAAACTCACAAAATCCGACAATACATTCAATTACTAGTCCAACCATACTAAATTTACTCAAATCTGACTCCGACTCGATGTTCAAATCTCGAAAATTCATTTTATGAATTGTAGAAAATTCCTCTGATTTCTTTGGAAAAATTAATAATCTAACGCCGAAAATGAAGATTAATTCATGGAATATAATTACAAGGGAGTCAAGAATACTTACCCCAAGTTGTGTGGTAAAATTTGCCTCTGAAAATTGCCCAAACTGAGCTCCCCAACTCTATTTTCGTCAAAAATGGCAAAGACCTCCCGTTTATAGGGATTTTAATGTTCGGGAGACACAAGTGGCATGGGGCGCTGCATATGGTGCTGTTTCCAGAACCTTTAAACATCCCAGCACCAGGGCTAGCACCCCACGCTACCCCGGGCGCTGGTAACGGGGTTTTGTTTTTTCCGACACGGAAATGGGCATAACTCTCTCATACGATGTCCGAATTCGACGATTCTTTTTGCTATGGCTCCGTAGTTTCAATACGGATCTAACGCTTTAATAAAAACTGAAGTTGGAGCTCATTTATTTAATATGTTACCACGTATTCTTGAAGAATCGACGTCGAAACATTCTAGGAATATCCAACTTCTACATTCGATGCCGAAACCTATCAAATCAAGTACGATTGACCTCAAAGTTTGCACACAAGTCATAAATGACATAAAAGACCTATTCCAATTTCCAGAATTGGATTCCGACCCCGATATCAAAAAGTTAACCGCACGGTCAAACGTCCAAACTTAAATTTCTATTTTAGCCATTTTAAGTCTAATTTAACTACTGACTTCCAAATAATTTTTCGGACACACTCCTAAGTCCAAAATTACCATACGGAGCTATTGGAACCATCAAAACTCCATTCTAGAGTCGTTTGCACAAAGTCAAACTTCGGTAAACTCTTTTCATTTAAGCTTCTAAACAAGGATTGTTCTTTTAATTTAATCCCGAATCATCTTAAAACCAAATCCGACAATTCACACAAGTCATAATACATATTACAAAGCTGCTCAAGACTTCAAATTATCGAAAGGAGCGTAGATGTTCAAAATGACAAGTCGGGTCATTACATGCGGCGCGCAACCCGATCCCATAATCATCACTCACAGTCAGGCCCTCGGCCTCACTCAGTCATCAATCTCTCCGGTTTCTCGGGCTCACAATGTCATGACAATCAGCCCAAAAATGATGATATGAGTATCAATAAATAGCAACAGAGACTGAGATATGATATTAAATGAATAAATATGACTGAGTACGAAATTTCAATTTAAACATATAATTTGTAACGACCCGACCGGTCATTTTAAGCTCTAGCGCATCGTTTAGTGGTTTGAGTCCTTGAGTAGCTTCACTTCAGGTATTATGAATTCTACGTGTGGTCGGAATTGAATTTCGGGAAGTTCAGAATTGATATGGAAAGAAAATTCTAATTTCGAAAGCTTTAAATTGGGAGAATTGGCTAAGATTTAACTTTTGAGTAAACGACCGTGGAATCGAGATTTCAAGATTCCAACAGGTTTGTATGATAATTTAGGTCTTAGGAGCATATCTGGATGTCAATTTGGAGGTCCGTAGGTCATTTCGGCGTCAATTGGCAAAAGTTGGAAATTGGATGATTTTGGGAAGTTTGACCGGGAGTGGACTATTTTCATATCGGTTTTGGATTTTGATTTCGAAAGTGAGAGTAGGTCCATAATGTCAATTATGTCTTGTGTGCAAAATTTGAGGTCAGTCGGACTTGATTTGATAGGTTTCGGCGTCGAATGTAGAATTTTGAAGTTCGAAAGTTCATTAAGCTTGAATTGGGGTGTGATTCATGATTTTGATGTTGTTTGACGTGGTTTAAGGTTTCGACTAAGTTCGTATTGTATTTTGGGATGTGTTGGTATATTTGATCAAGGTCCCAGGGGCCTCGTATTCCGGATGGTTAACTGATCGAATTTTGGACTTAAGGAAAAGCTAGAG